>NC_059205.1:13087491-13261818 GCF_020615455.1 Coregonus clupeaformis
TCAACAAATGATAGCGCCTGGTGGATAGGAGTGATACTGGGGGCTACAGGGCCTGGGTTAACCTCTACATCACCAGAGGAACAGAGGAGGAATAGAAGAACTGGTCTTCTATTACACCGTTTGGGCGATACAAACAAAATAGCAAATCCAATTTGTTTCTTGTCCATCAGAATCACCCTGACTGAATCAGGGAGGAGAAAGAAAGAGAGAAAGAGAGAAAGAGCGAGAGAGAGAGAGAGAGAGAGAGAGAGAGAGAGAGAGAGAGAGAGAGAGAGAGAGAGAGAGAGAGAGAGAGAGAGAGAGAGAGAGAGAGAGAGAGAGAGGGCAGATGACACAGGGGATAATCTTAACAGATTAGATGCTCAGGATGAAAAAATTAAAGGCATGAATAAACAAAGATTACGTAATGAAGTAATACTACACCACGGATGCACTGGCCTGCCAGAGTGCTGGGTCTGACCCCATTACAGCAGAGGCCAATATAAAAATTACACATTACACTGCTGCAATATTGTAAGTATCTAGGTATTTTTTTGTGGAGATCACTGCAGTTTCATTGAGGTCAAATGGTCATATGGAGCCCTGTTTCTTATGGTAGATTCCCAGGCTACTGTAGTAATGTAGGGAGTTAAAATACCGTACACACAAAGACAGCAGTGCAGTTCCACAGCAGGAGGACTTTCTAGCTGAAGGCAGAAAACAAGACTCCTAGTGACCTGAGCTGTGTCAAACACAATTATCCTCAGACAACTCTGGCAGTCTACTGAAAACAACTTCACGCCTACACACTCCCAATCAGTTGTGTGTGTGTGTGTGTGTGTGTGTGTGTGTGTGTGTGTGTGTTCGTGTCTGTGTGTCCCATAATCGTCCAAATGCAGAAGACACAATGTTTCCTTGTCTGACCTGCCAAGCTCATGGGTTTGTCCTTAGATGCTCTTTGTATTCAGTATGGGCCCACTTGCTGGCCAACAGATTTTCTTGTGGAGTTTGCATTCAATAGGGTTTTCAGTACATTTATCTTAAGCCATTCCTTTAAATACTTCTACCTTTAATTAAAATGTTGTTGACAGATTCACTAGAACAGATCGAGAGAATGGCTTCAGAATATAGGGATCAATGAAAGAAAGCCATTTAAATATATGCAATATCATCCACTACTGCTAGTGACCCTCAGGAACAAACAAATGGACGTGACAGAGGAAAGAAAGGAATGGAATGGAATTATGCTAAATGTAGGCTACAAATTGAAGGAAACTAACACTAAAGTGACAGTTATAAATGTATGTGGGTATTACTGATGGTGGCTCCCAATAGGGGATGATATGATACATGATACAAATTGTAAAATAAAACGGAGAAAAGCCAGGGTCTCCAAACTTCATCCTTGTAATTTATGAGGGCATACAATAAAAAAATCGGAAATAACAGCATAGCTATTTATAACATACTTCACTGTGGGAAAGGGGGCCACAATACATGTCATGTTGATATGATTTTCAGTTTGCTTCCATATGACTGGTTTCACATTCGTCTCCAGGGATCATAAGGAAAAATAATCTAAAACATTTGCATTGTGTATTTACAATCGCCTTCTTCAAGCTCTTATCAATAGCTCTTATCAATATATAAATAACAGTGCATGGACCCAAGGGGCAAAAACTGGTTGAATCAATGTTGTTTCCACGTCATTTAAATTTTTTTAAATAAAATAAATGTGATGGCGTTAAATAAATGTGGAAAACTGATTTGAATTGACAAAAAGTCATCAACATAAGGGAATTTCGTCTTTCTTTTACCCAACTTTTAACCTAAATCCAATGACATGGTGACAATGTTAGTTGATTTCACATTGAATTCACGTTAATTGACAACTCAACTGAATGTAAATCAAAACTAGACGTTGAACTGACGTCTGTGTCCAGTGGGGAGATTCTATTGGAAAAAATAAAGAGTATACGCTTTTTCCACTTAGAACCGGTAGGTTCGCACAACCTTATTCATGGTTTCTTCGCACGTAAAAGGTGGTGGAATTATTAGGGAATTAAGTCAAGGTCAGAATACGGCGTATTTGTAGACACACCTCCGCCACGCCTTCATTTCTTAGATCTCCACCTAGAACAAATAGCAGGTAAATAGTGCATACAAATTGAATTACGTTCCATTTACATGCGCTTAACTCAGGTCGGAATCCCCATCTATGTGGAATGCACAACCTGCACGTGAATGCATGAACCAGAGGCACCCCCGCACATTGACTCGGTACCAGTACCCCCTGTAGCCTCGTTATTATTATTTTATTGTGTTACTTTTTAATTAATTTTTTACTTTAATTTATTTAGTAAATATTTTCTTAACTCTATTTTCTTAAAACTGCATTGTTGGTTAAGGGCTTGTAAGTAAGCATTTCACGGTTGTGTTCGGCACATCTGACAAATACATTTGTGAGGTGCTGTGGGCCAAGTAGTGTGTGTCCACTGGTGCCACTGTAGAGCCGATGCCAGCCATGCCAGGCTTGCTCAGGTAAGGACATTATTATTCCACACAAACAGAACTGACAATAACAATACCCTCTTGAATTATGTGTAGGGCTAGTGGTTTTTTCCAAGCACATGACCTGCCCAGGAAAAACTATAGGCTCTAGTAACAGCCTACAACTAGCCAGGGCCCAGAGGTTTTCCTAGTCAGGTCGCATGGTCAGCTCCCAGCTCTAATTATGAGTAATTAAACCATGTTTCTCATGCCTCAACCCCAAACTGAGAATTCCTGCAACCACCCCAGTTCAGTAAACCAACAACTAATTGCAGCTGACCAATCAGTGGGGAGCTATCAGGGCCATGGTAACAATCACAGGCTAAAGTAATTGCAGACATTTGCCAGCTGGCTAACGAATCTGACTAAATTAAGATTAAAACATGGAGCAGTGTTGGACAGGAGTCATCCTACCAGGCTTTAATCTGATTGGACAGGAGTCTTCCCATCAGGGTTTAATCTGTTTGGACAGGAGTCCTCCCACCAGGCTTTAATCTGATTGGACAGGAGTCCTCCCACCAGGCTTTAATCTGATTGTTTAATTAAGCTGAGGAGGCTGGAGAGGGTGCTAGGGCTTCTTAGATGTGTGTGTGTGTGTGGTAACAGGTCATCTCTAGGGACAGGAGTTTTTCCAGGTCAAATTAAATAGTCAGGAAAACTACAGTCACAGACGACAGACATCCAATTATCACTTGAATTGTGCGACGTCCCATTATACAAGTAGGGTATGTACAGTGTATAAGTATTCATTTTTATTTCCACCTTAGATACTCCTAGTATTTTTGTTACTATATGAATGATGGAGGCCACTGTGTTCTTGGGGACCTTCAATGCTGCAGACATTTTTTGGTACCCTTCTCCAGATCAGTACTTCGACACAATCCTGTCTCGGAGCTCTACGGACAATTCTTTCGACCTCATGGCTTGGTTTTTGCTCTGACATGCACTGTCAACTGTGGGACCTTATATAGACAGGTGTGTGCCTTTCCAAATCATGTCCAATCAATTGAATCTACCACAGGTGGACTCCAATCAAGTTGTAGAAACATCTCAAGGATGATCAATGGAAACAGGATGCACCTGAGCTCAATTTCGAGTCTCATAGCAAAGGGTCTGAATACTTATGTAAAAACGTTTTATGTTTGTATTATTATAATTTTTTACAAACATTTCTAAAAACCTGTTTTCACTTTGTCATTATGGGGTATTGTGTGTAGATTGATGAAGAGTTTTATTTATTTAATCAGTTTTAGAATATGGCTGTAACGTAACAAAATGTGGAAAAAGTCAAGGGGTCGAAATACTTTCAGAATGCACTGTATATAGATATATTTCCACTGTAAATTGCATTCCTCACTGTAAATGTACTTACCCTCTAAGTATCTATGTTAACTGTATTTCTATTGTATATAATGTATGTAGTGCAAACTCCATGTCTGTATTCTGTCTTGTGTACTATGTTTATTGCTGGCAGCACCAGCTCATTAAGTCAAATTCTGGGTATGCGTAAATGTACTTGGTGAATAAAGGTGATTCTGATTCCGATCCAACTATATGGTGCAAAGGTCCAAACTCACCTGAGGCGCTCGTCCTCTTTCTTTCAGAGCCTCATGTCCCTTTGCACTACCTGTAGAATGTGCTCCGCCTCATCGTCCGTCAGGTCAGACAGAAATACCTTCCTATCCAGTCCTTACCTAGTATAATTTGTCTCCCTGTGTGCAAGAAATTCAGCAAGACAGACGGAACTGTTCCAAAATGCACACTTCTTTAAACCTCTCCTTTTACAGAAGACTGAATTATAATTAGTCTCTTTTCACTTAACAGTGAGATGCCTTTACTTGAGTGAAAGAATAGAACCATAATCATCCACAAATTAAATATGACCGTAGGCTCTGACACTCTCTTAAATCAAGATACCATTGTCTAGATTTGTTTCAAGTTCTTCATTTCCTCAAAGACAGAATACAGATTACGGTTGGTATTTTGCATGTGCAGGAAACACTAAAGAAAATATTTAAGGTGAACAATGGTGAATGAAAAGCTCAACTAATGCTCAGAGCTGGAAAACAAGACTGAATACAAGATTACAAGTGTGACTGATTGAAAGAAAATAAGTGCGGGTGGAATTAAGGTATGCTGTACTCTCAGATTGAACAACACATTGAGCTGTCTGACTCTTCAGGAGCAGCCAAACACCCACCAGACCTGGGTTCAAATACTATTAGAAATCCTTAAAATAATTTTTGCGTTTGCTTCAGCCTGCTGGCAGTGCCAGATGGGCGGGGTTTGCACTTTTGCAACTGTTCTATTGGTTCCATTGCGCCAGTTAAGGTCAATCAAGCCCAGCTAAAAAATTTGAAATGATTTAAAATAGTATTTACACGCAGGTCTGATACCCACCACTGGCTTGTTAATAACTCCTGATTAAAGCACTAACTACAGCAGGTGATTAGTACTCTGGTCAAAAGTAGAGCACTATATAGGGAATAGGGTGGCATTTGGGACTGCTCTCAGCACAGCAGCACCCTAAACCCCATGGTGAGAGAACACACATTTCAATCTGTGTGTGTGTGTGTGTGTGTGTGTGTGTGTGTGTGTGTGTGTGTACAATCCTGCTTATCCATTCAGTGTCCCTGCTTTTTGAACATCTTCCAGCCCAGGAGAAGAAAATATTCAAACAGAGCCATAGGTGTACTGAGATAACAGTGAGAGCCTATGTTTACAACAGTAGGGGTGACAACACTATAAAACAGCGTTGCTTGCTTATGAGAGAGAGAGAGAGAGAGAGAGAGAGAGAGAGAGAGAGAGAGATGGACTGTACATTAGTGAATAATTTGTTATTAGGCTATACCAGTATTACCTTGTGATGATGGTAATGATGAACAGTTAAATCAAATGGATATTGATGAATGGGCTGTTAGGCTATTCTGCTTCCTCATCAGTCATATCCAAACTTACCATAACTTTGACAGGATGTAATAATAAAAAATGTATTTGTCACCAAAAATCTATCTTATATCGAAACATGAAATGTAGATAAATAAGTAACTGGATCCGTGTGCTAGGCTACTTCTTCTCAGGTTCACACCGGTACAGTGAGCAAATCCCCGGTCTCTGGCCCGATGTTGTGCAAGTCAGCTGCCATGTGCTCATTGACACGATTTATGAAAGCCAGAAACACTGCAGGCTACATGATCATATCTGTGTAAGTTAAGTCCATTTCATTCTCACTTCATGTTAGTCTCTTCAGAATGTCGACTGTCTTTTTAGGCAACTCATGCATAGGCCCAAAGCTAGTAGCCTATGTTTCATTCTATGTAGCCTACAGTAAGGAAAGGGCGGCATCTGAACTGAACTGACAAGAGCAATCGAAGTTGCGAACACCTGTGCTGTGCGCTGATGGCGAAAGAGTCTATCAATCAGATCACTGGATATAAACTGTTATTTTCCTGCTTGGAATGAACGCGGTACACAGTAGACTAAACTGGCAATTAGGTTTTATAGCCCGCCAGTAATATCACAAGCACTAGCCTACTGTAGTTTCATTGATTGACAAAAGTTAATAAAAAAGCAACACATTTTCCACTGGGTGTGAATAAAGGCATTATGTTCTAAGCTTCCTTCATCCATTTCTAAGGAGCAACTAAATCTGGATTTTTTAAGTTAAAACTTTTCATGGAACAATGTTTAACACTCCATAATCATATTGGCCAACTAAACCTGTGGGCACATTCCATGTGGGCACATTCAATCACATTTTATGTAAGTCATGATGATCAACTCAAAGCTCACAGAGGTTTTATTCCTGGTATTCCTCTCCCATTCAGATAGCCTGGAGCCTGAACTCTTTGCTCCTCATAGCCTTAGGCTACTGAACCCAACAAGAAAACAATGCAAAAGGAGAGAGAAAACAGGTGCTCAATGGCAGGAGATGGTGAAATAAAATACAATTCATAACCAGGAAACTTCACAGTCTGAAAAGAAAAGCAAGCTCCTGCTGGAACAGTGAATAGTCACATATCTCCTGCTGGAACAGTGAATAGTCACATAGCTCCTGCTGGAACAGTGAATAGTCACATAGCTCCTGCTGGAACAGTGAATAGTCACATAGCTCCTGCTGGAACAGTGAATAGTCACATAGCTCCTGCTGGAACAGTGAATAGTCACATAGCTCCTGCTGGAACAGTGAATAGTCACATAGCTCCTGCTGGAACAGTGAATAGTCACATAGCTCCTGCTGGAACAGTGAACAGTCACATAGCCCCTGCTGGACAGTGAACATTCACACTGTGAGATTTCCTGGGGGAAGGAGGCTTTTTGTAGCCTGGTCCCAGATTAGTTTGTGCTGTCTTGCCAACTCCTATGGTCATTAGTGTGAAACAGGTCTGGGACCAGGCTTTTTGAGCAGGAAGTGAGTGTTTGGAGGATAAAGCTGCTGGACGATTGTTTTACGTGAAGCCGACTCACATGCCTTGCTTTACTGTGGGTTATAAAACAAAATTAGGGATTATCTTTTTTGTCAGCTGTCCAGCCAAAATGAAAATGTTAACGGTCTTGATGAAAATAATAAATTATGTGACATTTTATCAAGTAACAATAATGTAAATTCCTGCTCCAAAGCCTGCCACCTTATCCTCCAACGGAGACAGTTTGTTATAACTGCCTAATTGTCCTTTTATCCACTGTTTATGCATACATGTGTATAGTTGATGTAATGCATTATAGATGATACCTGTACCATGTTTGACTATGACTGTTTTCAGTGTCTCAAAACTCAATTTGAGTGGTCCTCAATGTGTTTAAAAATAATTTGTATTTTGTATTATTGTATCATTGTGGAGTGACACTTAAATACATTTTAAATGTCGTATAGTGCACTACTTGTCTATTCCCTTTATAGTCCACTAATTAGTGCACTACATAGGTATTTGAAGAGAGAGAGAGAGAGAGAGAGAGAGAGAGAGAGAGAGAGAGAGGAAGAGAGAGAGAAATGAGAAGTAGGTGTGTTGCATGCATGCATGAGTGTACAAAATTTGTTTGTGCGTTGTGCATGCGCATGTGCACCCGTGTGATAAAAGTATAAAGAGGGTTGAGTGTGTAACCAGGTCCCAGTGCATCAGCATGGAGCAGGCTGTGTGGCTGCTGGGTCTCCTGTGTCTGCAGGTCTGTCTGCTCTCCACCACGGCCCTCCCTGGACCAGACAGACAGACAGCAGCCTTGCAAACCAACCAAGCCATGGTAAGACATTCCAATCCTCTGTTCTTTAATGTGTTCCACATACAATACCGGTCAAAAGTTTTAGAACACCTACTCATTCAAGTGTTTTTCTTTATTTTGACAATTTTCTACATTGTAGAATAATAGTGAAGACATCAAAGCTATGAAATAACACATATGGAATCAAGTAGTAACCAAAAAAGTGTTAAACAAATCAAAATATATTTTATATTTGAGATTCTTCAAATAGCCACCTTTTGCCTTGATGACAGGTTTGCACACTCTTGGCATTCTCTCAACCAGCTTCATGAGGTAGTCACCTGGAATCCATTTCAATTAACAGGTGTGCCTTCTTAAAAGTTCATTTGTGGAATTTCTTTCCTTCTTAATGCGTTTGAGCCAATCAGTTGTGTTGTGACAAGGTAGGGGCGATATACAGAAGATAGCCCTATTTGGTAAAAGACCAAGTCCATATTATGGCAAGAACATCTCAAATAAGCAAAGAGAAACGACAGTCCATCATAACTTCAAGACATGAAGGTCAGTTAATATGGAACATTTCAAGAACTTTGAACGTTTCTTCAAGTGCAGTCGCAAAAACCATTAAGCGCTATGATGAAACTGGCTCCCATGAGGACCGCCACAGGAATGGAAGACCCAGAGTTACCTCTGCTGCAGAGGATAAGTTCATTAGAGTTACCAGCCTCAGAAATTGCAGCCCAAATAAATGCTTCACAGAGTTCAAGTAACAGACACATCTCAACTTCAACTGTTCAGAGGAGACTGTGTGAATCAGGCCTTCATGGTCGAATTGCTGCAAAGAAACCACTACTAAAGGACACCAATAATAAGAAGAGATGTGCTGGGGCCAAGAAACACGAGTAATGGACATTGGACCGGTGGAAATTTGTCCTTTGGTCTGGAGTCCAAATTTGCGATGTTTGGTTCCAACCGCCGTGTCTTTGTGAGATGCAGTGTGGGTGAACGGATGATCTCTGCATGTTTATTTCCCACCGTAAAGCATGGAGGAGGTGTGATGGTGTGGGGGTGCTTTGCTGGTGATACTGTCTGTGATTTATTTAGAATTCAAGGCACACTTAACCAGCATGGCTACCACAGCATTCTGCAGCGATACGCCATCCCATCTGGTTTGGGTTTAGTTGGACTATCATTTGATATAGTTGTTGTGTGTGTCAAAGATAATAACAACTCCTTATCTTATCTGAGGGTACAGTTCCGGTGCTAGAGAAGTTACATTGCACCATGGTGTTGTCGAAGCAATTGCCATGGTAACATGGTGCTGTTCTCCCCATACCAAAACCAATGTACATTATTCATCAACACAAGAGAGCTATCTAAGCCTACTTTAGCTAGGCCAGCCAGGCTTTCAGTCCCCTTCAGTGAGAATAAACCTTATTTATGACATTAACTCCACTAAAGTATGACAATATGCAATCACTCTCAACAGGAAGGCTCATCTCCAGTCATCCCAGGATCACTATCGCAGGTGAGAAACAATTAACCCACAACTTTGTGTTCAGAAAACAAATTTGATAAGAACCGCTGTTCTTGTTTCTACTCTCTGATCGTTCTCTCCTCTGGCTTCAGAGTTCAAGGACTAAGAGGCAGACTGAAGCCAAGGGCAAATGCAAGAACGGTTGTCACTCTCACATAGGAGCCATGAGTGGACTCTCCAGGATGCCTAGACCCCCTCCCAGTTGGGTAAGAATCAAAGCGGTTGAGTAGTCAAGAACCACTGTTCTTGTTTTCACTGTCTGATCCCTCTGTCCTCTGTCCTCAGAATTCATCGGATAAAAAGCAGGAGAAAGAAAGGAGTGAATGCAAGAAAAATAGAGAAATGTGTCGCTCCCATATAGGAGGCATGGGAGTCATTAGTGGTCCTCCGGGCCCAGTAGGGTAAGAAATGGCTAACACAAACATGATGAACCAAAGAGGCTGAGAAAAGTGAATTGGGAGATGGTTTGGTGACCTGACAGATTCAAATGACATGGACATTGTGTTCTTCTCATATAGTATAACAACATGCAATCACAAACCCCTGCTTGCCTCTAGTCTCCAACCCAATATCGTACATGCCTATATAAAACACTTCCAATCACTTTTTATTATTGATTTTGTCAAATTCGATAGGCAGCACTCAAAGAGGTCCTGTCTTTTGTGTTCGTTAGAAAAATTATTTCCACTCTCTGATGCTTCTCTCCTCTTGCCTCAGAGTTCATGGATTAAGACACAGGAGAAAGACAGGAGCGAATGCCCCAAAAATCCAGAAATGTGTCGCTCCCGCATAGGAGCCATGAGTCTAGTATCCTCTTGTGGAATAACAATATCTAATTACTCTCAACAGGGACACACCACCATTCCTGCCGCCGAGACCTTATCCTCCTCCTCCTCCTCCATTTCAGGAGAGAAACAAACAAAACAGTGAAGAAGCATACTGTTAAATGAATCACTGTCAATAAATTGTATTTTATATGCAGCTGTCAAAGAAGCCCTGACTTTGTGATCAGTTACCATTATTTGATAGGAATCCCTGTGCCTGTTTCCACTCTCCATTCCCCTCCACTCTCCATTCAGGTGGTCCTCTGTAGCTCAGCTGGTAGAGCACGGCGCTTGTAACGCCAGGGTAGTGGGTTCGATCCCCGGGACCACCCATACGTAAAAATGTATGCGCACATGACTGTAAGTCGCTTTGGATAAAAGCGTCTGCTAAATGGCATATTATTATATTATACGTAAAAGCCCTGGATACTTGGCTATAATGTCCAACCATGTTCCTGTCTGTGTAGTGAGAGACAACTCCACATTTGTGAATGAGCTAGAGGTGGTGTGGTGTACATGAAGGTATATGTTTCTGACGGAGTTGATCCTTTGCTGCCATATGTTTACTTTTTTTATCTGTGCATTGTTCAGCCTTACAAATCCTCAGCATAGAAGGAGAAGCCTGTACTGAGACGCAGGACAGGCCATGGAGAGGAACCATTTACATTTACATTTTAGTCATTTAGCAGACGCTCTTATCCAGAGCGACCTACAGTTAGTGAATACATTATTTTTATTTTTTTATACTGGCCCCCCGTGGGAAACGAACCCACAACCCTGGCGTTGCAAACGCCATGCTCTATCAACTGAGCTACATCCCTGCCGGCCATTCCCTCCCCTACCCTGGACGACACTGGGCCAATTGTGCGCCGCCCATGAGTCTCCCGGTCGCGGCCGGCTGCGACAGAGCCTGGATTTGAACCAGGATCTCTAGTGGCACAGTTAGCACTGCGATGCAGTGCCTTAGACCACTGCGCCACTCAGGAGACTTAAACCGCCTTCTGAAACTGGCTTTGTTTTTTGGACTACATGGTCACAATGTCTATGTCTGTCTGTATTCTCTAAATGTAATGACATAAAAAAATTAAAGAATGAAGTGGTATACAGTGGGGAAAAAAAGTATTTAGTCAGCCACCAATTGTGCAAGTTCTCCCACTTAAAAAGATGAGAGAGGCCTGTCATTTTCATCATAGGTACACGTCAACTATGACAGACAAAATGAGAAAAAAAATTCCAGAAAACCACATTGTAGGATTTTTAATGAATTTATTTGCAAATTATGGTGGAAAATAAGTATTTGGTCAATAACAAAAGTTTCTCAATACTTTGTTATATACCCTTTGTTGGCAATGACACAGGTCAAACGTTTTCTGTAAGTCTTCACAAGGTTTTCACACACTGTTGCTGGTATCTTGGCCCATTCCTCCATGCAGATCTCCTCTAGAGCAGTGATGTTTTGGGGCTGTCGCTGGGCAACATGGACTTTCAACTCCCTCCAAAGATTTTCTATGGGGTTGAGATCTGGAGACTGGCTAGGCCACTCCAGGACCTTGAAATGCTTCTTACGAAGCCACTCCTTCGTTGCCCGGGCGGTGTGTTTGGGATCATTGTCATGCTGAAAGACCTAGCCACGTTTCATCTTCAATGCCCTTGCTGATGGAAGGAGGTTTTCACTCAAAATCTCACGATACATGGCCCCATTCATTCTTTCCTTTACACGGATCAGTCGTCCTGGTCCCTTTGCAGAAAAAACAGCCCCAAAGCATGATGTTTCCACCCCCATGCTTCACAGTAGGTATGGTGTTCTTTGGATGCAACTCAGCATTCTTTGTCCTCCAAACACAACGAGTTGAGTTTTTACCAAAAAAGTTATATTTTGGTTTCATCTGACCATATGACATTCTCCCAATCCTCTTCTGGATCATCCAAATGCACTCTAGCAAACTTTAGACGGGCCTGGACATGTACTGGCTTAAGCAGGGGGACACGTCTGGCACTGCAGGATTTGAGTCCCTGGCGGCGTAGTGTGTTACTGATGGTAGGCTTTGTTACTTTGGTCCCAGCTCTCTGCAGGTCATTCACTAGGTCCCCCGTGTGGTTCTGGGATTTTTGCTCACCGTTCTTGTGATCATTTTGACCCCACGGGGGTGAGATCTTGCGTGGAGCCCCAGATCGAGGGAGATTATCAGTGGTCTTGTATGTCTTCCATTTCCTAATAATTGCTCCCACAGTTGATTTCTTCAAACCAAGCTGCTTACCTATTGCAGATTCAGTCTTCCCAGCCTGGTGCAGGTCTACAATTTTGTTTCTGGTGTCCTTTGACAGCTCTTTGGTCTTGGCCATAGTGGAGTTTGTAATGTGGCTGTTTGAGGTTGTGGACAGGTGTCTTTTATACTGATAACAAGTTCAAACAGGTGCCATTAATACAGGTAACGAGTGGAGGACAGAGGAGCCTCTTAAAGAAGAAGTTACAGGTCTGTGAGAGCCAGAAATCTTGCTTGTTTGTAGGTGACCAAATACTTATTTTCCACCATAATTTGCAAATAAATTCATTAAAAATCCTATAATGTGATTTTCTGGATTTTGTTTCCTCAATTTGTCTGTCATAGTTGACGTGTACCTATGATGAAAATTACAGGCCTCTCTCATCTTTTTAAGTGGGAGAACTTGCACAATTGGTGGCTGACTAAATACTTTTTTTCCCCACTGTATATAGTAAAACTTTGAATAACTCTGTTTTCAGTTTTTCCCGCAATGCAATTAAATATAAAACTCACCCATGCTGTGGACATGGACTATCAAAAGCAATTAATTAATTCTGATTGATTGATTTGAGAACTCAACTCATGGTCACCAAACTGTAGGAGGAAGGATATGTTCCTGGAATTGACTCTGTATTTTAATGTTATTCAAAGTCTTAAAACACAGTTAAAACCAAGAAACAATCAGTTAAAGACACACATCCAGTGTCTGTATTTCAGTAGTTTACCATTTCACAATATTCTATATTCAAATGCTCAATGATATATTTTACAGTAGAAAAACTTTCAACAGTTTTATATCTCTGTTCTAGATATAGAAATGTTATGTTCCAGGATAGTGTGATGAGTGTGATAGAAGGAGTCAGGCGCAGGAGGGTAATCACCGAATACAGAGTTTATTCCTTTGTTACACAAAATACGCTGGAATAGCGACAAACGAAACAGGCACAGGGGAAACTATCTCCCCTGGCAATACACTCACGGTATCTCCAACAATACATAGGGGAAATATCTACCCTGGCAACAAAATGGTACGAGTAGCTCCACCGAGCTATACTACTCTCACATACAAACAATCACCCACAAGGACAAGGGGGCAGAGGGAACACATATACACGGACTAATGAGGGGATTAGAACCAGGTGTGTGTGATTGACAAGACAAGACAAATGTGATGATAATTGGGGCGGCAGTGGTTAGTAAGCCGGTGACGACGAATGCCGAAGCCTGCCCGAACAAGGAGGGGAGGCAGCCTCGGCGGAAGTTGTGACAGATAGGAACACAATTCAAGCTATTTTAATGTTACAACTTCCTTACTATTGTAGTTACAGTGAGAAGTTTGACACGATCAGAAACTTATTACATCCCCAGATCTTAGACTTTTTTGACAGGTCATCATGGACGTGTATATCTCCACTAGTTTCCATCAACAGTTAGAACTTAAGTAGATTTAGGGAGGCAGTGAGATAGTATAAAGATGTTGATAACAGAGTTATAAGACCAGCTGTCAAACATTTGAACAGAGCAATGAATCACCTCAGTGCTGTCTCTAGGCAGTGCCGCGTTAGCCTGGAACCCAAGCTGATATGCTCTGTTTCACCAGTGAATCAGTTTGGATCCCAGGCTAGTGCCATGTAGCGACTGGGCCAAAGAACAGAACCTCATGGGAAAAATAATTACAGAACCAGATGTTTTAGCCAAACCTTGATGGAACAGGACAGAAAGATGGAAAATCTTTCATTTCCCTCATAACTACAGACTTGATCCAACATCAACATTACGTGTGTACTGAAAGTGACTGGATGCTCGAAGTCTGTGAATCCTCTGTATCCTTCTGTGATTCTAGCTTATAGGCTTCAACATCCATCCATCAGTAATGACAATGATTGCAATAATATTGTAATGCACGGCTTGACTATTCTTTTATCATTCCACTGTACTTTATATTCCTATAAAAAATGATCATTCATGAAGTCACAGAAATTGTGTTTGTTGTCCATAGCTTATGCCTGCCCATACCATAACCCCACCACCACCATGGGGCACTCTGTTCACAATGTTGACATCAGCAAACTGCTCGCCCACACGACGCCATACACACTGTCTGCCATCTGCCCGGTACAGTTGAAATCGGGATTCATCCGTGAAGAGCACACTTCTCCAGCGTGCCAGTGGCCATCGAAGGTGAGCATTTGCCCACTGAGGTCGGTTACGACGCCGAACTGCAGTCAGGTCAAGACCCTGGTGAGGATGACGAGCACGCAGATGAGCTTCCCTGAGAAGGTTTCTGACAGTTTTTGCAGAAATTCTTCGGTTATGCAAACCCACAATTTCATCAGCTGTCCAGATGGCTGGTCTCAGACGATCCCGCATGTGATGAATCCGGATGTGGAGGTCCTGGGCTGGCATGGTTACACGTGGTCTGTGGTTGTGAGGCCAGTTGGACGTACTGCCAGATTCTCTAAAACAACATTGGAGGTGGCTTATGTAAGATAAATGAACATTAAATTCTCTGGCAACAGCTCTGGTGGACATTCCTGCAGTCAGCATGCCAATTGCACACTCCCGCAAAACTTCAGACATCTGTGGTATTGTATTGTGTTGTGTGACAAAACTGCACATTTTAGAATGGCCTTTTATTGATATGCCACACCTGTCAGGTGGATGGATTATCTTGGCAAAGGATAAATGCTCACTAACAGGGATGTAGACAAATTCAACATTTGAGAGAAATAAGCTTTTTGTTCATGTGGAACATTTCTGCTATCTTATATTTCAGCTCATGATACATGGGACCAACACTTTACAGTGAGGGAAAAAAGTATTTGATCCCCTGCTGGTTTTGTACGTTTGCCCACAGACAAAGAAATGATCAGTCTATAATTTTAATGGTAGGTTTATTTGAACAGTGAGAGACAGAATAACAACAAAAAAATCCAGAAAAACGCATGTCAAAAATGTTGTAAATTGATTTGCATTTTAATGAGGGAAATAAGTATTTGACCCGTCTGCAAAACATGACTTAGTACTTGGTGGCAAAACCCTTGTTGGCAATCACAGAGGTCAGACGTTTCTTGTAGTTGGCCACCAGGTTTGCACACATCTCAGGAGGGATTTTGTCCCACTCCTCTTTGCATATCTTCTCCAAGTCATTAAGGTTTCGAGGCTGACGTTTGGCAACTCGAACCTTCAGCTCCCTCCACAGATTTTCTATGGGATTAAGGTCTGGAGACTGGCTAGGCCACTCCAGGACCTTAATGTGCTTCTTCTTGAGCCACTCCTTTGTTGCTTTGGCCGTGTATTTTGGGTCATTGCCATGCTGGAATACCCATCCACAACCCATTTTCAATGCCCTGGCTGAGGGAAGGAGGTTCTCACCCAAGATTTGACAGTACATGGCCCCGTCCATCGTCCCTTTGATGCGGTGAAGTTGTCCTGTCCCCTTAGCAGAAAAACACCCCCAAAGCATAATGTTTCCACCTCCATGTTTGACGGTGTGGATGGTGTTCTTGGGGTCATAGGCAGCATTCCTCCTCCTCCAAACATGGCGAGTTGAGTTGATGCCAAAGAGCTCCATTTTGGTCTCATCTGACCACAACACATTCACCCAGTTCTCCTCTGAATCATTCAGATGTTCATTGGCAAACTTCAGACGGACATGTATATGTGCTTTCTTGAGCAGGGGGACCTTGCGGGCGCTGCAGGATTTCAGTCCTTCACGGCGTAGTGTGTTACCAATTGTTTTCTTGGTGACTATGATCCCAGCTGCCTTGAGATCATTGACAAGATCCTCCCGTGTAGTTCTGGGCTGATTCCTCACCGTTCTCATGATCATTGCAACTCCACGAGGTGAGATCTTGCATGGAGCCCCAGGCCAAGGGAGATTGACAGTTATTTTGTGTTTCTTCCATTTGCGAATAATCGCACCAACTGTTGTTGGAGAGGTGAGGAGTGATATATACCAATTGGGAATCAGGGACTTTTAAGGACCACAGAGAGTCAGGACACCTGTTTAAAGTCTCATCCGAAAGACAGCACCCTACACATGGCAATGTCCCCTTCACTGCCCTGGGATCTCCTTAGACCAGAGGGAAAAGTGCCCCTACTGACCCTCCGACACCACTTCCAGCTGCATCTGACTTCCCATCCATGGACTGATCAGCACCGACCCTGCTTAGCTTCAGAGGCAAGCCAACAGTGGGATGCACGGTGGTATGCTGCTGGCTATGAAATGTTGTTTTCTCCAAACAAGACAAAGACTGTGAAAACTTTCACAAAGTAATGATTTGCACTTGTGGAGCCTACAACTTAGTGTTAAAGCATTGACATCCCTGTCAGATTCACACACACACATTCATTCATCACTTCCATATTACAACCACACCTTGGTTCGTTGTAACACAATATTTGTTTGTTATTTCTCTAGTTTTTCACTGCACTAACATCTGATTGTGTTTTCGCTATCACCGCTTAATTTATTAAATTACTTTTTGAAAGAGCTCATGCTGTAATATCTAATGAAATCAATCAGGTCTTTCTTTTTGTGTTGTGTTTCACCATCACTCAACATCCTCTTCTCCAGGCCTACTATAATCTGTTCATTTACATGACAGAAGATGTTGAGAGAGTTTGTGGCAGCACACAAAGTTACGACTTTGCTTAATATTGTTTGTGTAACAGTAATTACAAGACTGTAAGCTCTGTGATGGAAATGTTAATGTTGGTGCTTTTCTATTCTATACATTTCTATGTTCTATTCATGTGCTGATCTATAAACCAATTTATGTGTTCATGCAAGTGGCTGACTGAACAAATCCTCACTATCAGTAGCTGAAATTTGGCAGTACGCACAGACCTTGTTTTGAGAACAAAAGATATCTCAGTTTCAAGGTCTCAGCTTAGAGAGAAGCCTAGTGAGTGTTGGTCTGTCACATGTAAAAATGTATGCACGCATGACTGTAAGTCGCTTTGGATAAAAGCGTCTGCTAAATGGCATATTATTTTTATTTTATATTTTTACATGTTATGAACCAGTATTGGTCGGTCACATGGATGTAACAAAACGGTAATGATTAATGAATTATGCTAAATCATGCAAATATCACTTGTTTGTGTATAGCCGTATATAAGACGACTGATGGGACTGCCCCAGCAGAGCTCCTGATTGACATGTGTACTTGGTGCATTGAGTTGGTTGGAACTTCTCCAGCGCACTGACAATAAAGGATGATTCATTTAATATTGACTTTGAGTGTCCCTGGTGGTAATTTCCACAACATGGTGGTGAATTTCCACGACAGCCCCATATAATTTTTAACACAGTTATGGTAGTTAGGAGGATGCTGTACTCTATTATGATTAAACAAAGAGGGTGTGTTAATAGGGACAAATCACTCTCTCATCCTCTCTCCCCACTCATCCTCACTTACTCTCTCATTCCCCCCTCTTACTCTCTCTCTCATTCCCACACTCACTCGCTCTCAAAAAGTAACACCCTCCTTGTTATGTGCTATGAGTCAGAGTTCCCAAAAGGAGGTTCCGGAGCAGCAGGTAAACACTAGGTTACTGCAGGAGAAGAGTCAAGCAAAGGAGGTAAGCCTTATTTATTTTTGAAGGATTTGCTGATTAGTGGAAAAAATGTTCCAGGCAGTGACATTGTGAAGGTGGTTAGTAGTTAATGTGTTCCTTAGGAAGCAAAAGCATCTGTCTACAGATGAATATATGGTTGGATGTGGTGAGAGGTACATTTTGCGATACAGTACAAAGAAACAAAGACAGCTTTTGCTGGGCAAATGCGTAGATGAAATCCAGGTGAACGTGTAGGCTCTCTTTCTATTTCTTTCTTTCTTTTTAGTGTCTGTCAGTATTGGTCCAGCACCAGTGAGAAAATTTGGGATGGGCATAACACTCACATACCCTACTTAAATGATACAGATAGAGTTGAAGTCAGAAGTTTACATACACTTAGGTTGGAGTTATTAAAACTCGTTTTTCAACCACTCCACAAATTTCTTGTTAACAAACTATAGTTTTGGCAAGTCGGTTAGGACATCTACTTTGTGCATGACACGTAATTTTTCCAACAATTGTTTACAGACAGATTATTTCACTTAATCACAATTCCAGTGGGTCAGAAGTTTACATACACTAAGTTGACTGTGCCTTTAAACAGCTTGGAAAATTCCAGAAAATGATGTCATGGTTTTAGAAGCTTCTGATAGGCTAATTGACATCATTTGAGTCAATTGGAGGTGTACCTGTGGTTGTATTTCAAGGCCTACCTTCAAACTCAGTGCCTCTTTGCTTGACATCATGGGAAAATCAAAAGAAGTCTGCCAAGACCTCAGAAAAATAATTGTAGACGTCCACAAGTCTGGTTCATCCTTGGGAGCAATTTCTAAATGCCTGAAGGTACCACGTTCATCTGCACAAACAATAGTACGCAAGTATAAACACCATGGGACCACGCAGCGTCATACCGCTCAGGAAGGAGACGTGCTCTGTCTCCTAGAGATGAACGTACTTTGGTGCGAAAACTGCAAATCAATCCCAGAACAACAGCAAAGGACCTTGTGAACATGCTGGAGGAAACGGGTACAAAAGTATCTATATCCACAGTAAAAACGAGTCCTATATCGACATAACCTGAAAGGCCGCTCAGCAAGGAAGAAGCCACTGCTCCAAAACCACCATAAAAAAAGCCCGACTTCGGTTTGCAACTGCACATGGGGACAAAGATCGTACTTTTTGGAGAAATGTCCTCTGGTCTGATGAAACAAATATAGAACTGTTTGGCCATAATGACCATCGTTATGTTTGGAGGAAAAAGGTGAGACCTTGCATCATGCTGTGGGGGTGCTTTGCTGCAGGTGGGACTAGTGCACTTCACAAAATAGATGGCATCATGAGGAAGGAAAATTATGTGGATATATTGAAGCAACATCTCAAGACATCAGTCAGGAAGTTCAAGCTTGGTCGCAAATGGGTCTTCCAAATGGACAATGACCCCAAGCATACTTCCAAAGTTGTGGCAAAATGGCTTAAGGACAACAAAGCCAAGGTATTGGAGTGGCCATCACAAAGCTCTGATCTCAATCCTATAGAAAATCTGTGGGCAGAACTGAAAAAGCGTGTGCGAGCAAGGAGGCCTACAAACCTGACTCAGTTACACCAGTTCTGTCAGGAGGAATGGGCCAAAATTCACCCAACTTATTGTGGGAAGCTTGTGGAAGGCTACCCGAAACGTTTGACCCAAGTTAAACAATTTAAAGGCAAATACTAATTGAGTGTGTGTAAAATTCTGACCCACAGGGAATGTGATGAAATAAATAAAAGCAGAAATAAATCACTCTATCTACTATTATTCTGACAAATAACGTGGTGATCCTAACTGGCCTAAGACAGGGAATTTTTACTAGGACTAAATGTCAGGAATTGTGAAAAACTGAGTTTAAATATATTTGGCTAAGGTGTATGTAAACTTCCGACTTCAACTGTATTACAGGTTTCCTATAACAGTACTTGTCTATTTCTATTTCTCTTAACTCCCCCTATAGGTTGTAAATGCATGTGAATATCCATGAGACACAGGAGTTGAACCCCACCTTTCTGCCTGTATGAGTAAGTAGGTAGATTCCATTCACACGATTTACTGCCCCCAATGTTTTCGCCAACCTTATGAGGACTCAACAGAAAGAAATGGGATGAATTGCACTAATGGAATTCTAATAGCTCTCCATCTGGACCTGTGGAATGTGTGTGTGTGCGTGCGTGCCTGCGTGTGTATGTACTGGTTCAGAGTCCACATGTTTTTGATCAAAGCTGAGGGAAAAGCAGGGTGATAGGAAAGTGCTTCTGGCCCAAAACTCTTTCTGTCCCTGGTCTTCATATACTCACTCTGCTTATTGTAATTCTTGTTATTTTATGCCTTACATTTTATTTTACTGTGTCTGTGTTGCTCTAAAGTCCATTTCAATAAAAGGTGCAATTGAAAACGGTTCACTATTTAGTCCAGTTAACTAAAGGAGTTGGATCTTAATTTGACCAGTATTGTCGCAGCAAAATAATCCTGCAGCAATTCAAGATTGTAACACAGTCCATAATGTTGCTTGATCTGTGGTTAGGCTATTAGCTGGCCAACATTAGGCTACTTTCAGTGCTTGACTTGGGCAGGAGCTCACCGGAGCTGATCCCAGCACCTCAAATGTTCTACTGCTTGAGGTCCTTTTCCTCTAATATAATATTAAATCAAAAGTACTAATTATAAACAATACCGGCACCCAAAATGAATACCAGAACGTATTTCAGTCCATGTCAAGCACTGGCTACATGAAAAGTGCAATACTGTTAATGTACCCGTGTGTTAGTGCGGGCTTTCTTGAATTTATTTAAATCATGAAGCTCATCTGCATTTCCTGCGGTGCAGGAAAATTCTCAGAAGCAGAAAAAGTTTCGAAATAAGATCCTACACCTGTAGGATCATTCCAGCAATCTTAAAGGATCTAGCACGAAATCACTAGTAGATTCATTCTTTCCTCTGTAGCTCAAAACCACATTTTGTTTCGACACCAACAGTTGTCCCCACACGTGGTTAACAATGACCCGGGGACATTGAGGTTTTTACATTATTTATATTTTCCTTTCACTTTCAATAAAGTTTGATTCAATTTGAATTTGCTGCACAGACCAGGTTGAACATGGTGAATTCCATTAAGACCCTCTGTACTACTGACTCCCAGTACGCCATCCTAATCCTCCTGCTCTGTCCTACAGATACAGATATCCCTCCACCATGGATCTGATGGAGGACTACGATTACCATGACAACCTCACCCTGAACTACAGCTACGACAACTACCACACCGTATGTGAGAAGGCTGGCGTGCGCTCCTTCGCTGGCCTCTTCCTCCCTGTTGTGTACTCAGTCTGTGTGGCGGTTGGGCTAGCCGGGAACTCCCTGGTGCTATCCGTCTACGCCTACCATAAACGTCTAAGGAGAACCATGACGGACGCCTTCCTAGTCCACCTGGCCGTAGCCGACCTCCTCCTCCTCCTCACCCTGCCCTTCTGGGCTGCGGAAGCGGCGCGGGGCTGGGAGCTGGGCCTGCCTCTCTGTAAGCTGGTCTCTGCCTGCTACACCGTCAACTTCACCTGCTGCATGCTGCTGCTAGCCTGTGTTAGTCTGGACCGCTATCTGGCGTCAGTCAGAGCGGAGGGAAGGAACCAGGGAAGGCTGGGCAGGGTCTTCACCAGGGCCCACTGTGGGAAGGTCTGCCTGGGGGTGTGGGCTGTGGCTTTCCTCCTGGGTCTTCCAGACCTGCTGTTCTCCACGGTGAGGGAGACCTCCGGGAGAAGGGTCTGTTTGGCTGTCTACCCGCCCAGTCTGGCCCAGGAGGTCAAGGCCTGCCTAGAGATGGTGGAGGTGCTCTTGGGGTTCCTGGTGCCGCTCCTGGTGATGGCGTGGTGTTACTTCAACGTTGGGCGTGCGTTGGGGCGACTCCCAGTGGAGAGTAGGGGGAAGAGGCTGAGCGCTATCCGGGTGTTACTGGTCGTGGTGGGGGTGTTCGTGGTCACCCAGCTGCCCTACAATACGGTGAAGATGTGCCAGGCGATTGACTCTGTCTACACGCTGGTGACCCACTGCGGTGTGAGTAAGGCCCTGGACCGAGCGGCGCAGGTCACTGAGAGCCTGGCTCTGACCCACTCCTGTCTCAACCCACTACTCTACGCCTTCCTAGGGTCCTCCTTTAGAAAACATGTACTGAAAGCAGCCAAGGCGTTTGGAGATAGGACAAGGAGAAGGGAGGAGCAAGCTGTGGAGATGTCCTTCAACAACTCTCACGCCACCTCACAGGAGACTAGTACCTTCTCCATATGAGCGGGGGGCGGGAGAAAGTGTCTCACCTTGGTATCACTTAAGATTTGATCACATGTATAGCAATTATATTCAGTATTGTTAAATATCTGCTGCTATGGAACTATTGAGTCTAACCAGGGGAAGCTAGCCTGGTCCCAATGTGCTGTCTTGCAAACTCCTATGTCAAGTGGCATGGCAACAGATGGAATCAGGCTAAGGAGAAGCATTCCAGTTATCAGAAAGTATAAATGCTATTAGATTCATGCTCTACGCATCTTGAAACCACATTGTGTTGACACCAACCCTTCTCCCCAGAAATGTGGTTGGCAATGACCCCAGTGATAGTGAGGTGTTTACAATCCTGCCTTTTTATAACAAAACAGCAACATACCAGATGCTATGTGGGAACTCCTTCAAGACTGTTGGAAAAGCATTCCAGGTGAAGCTGGTTGAGAGAATGCAAAGCGTGTGCAAAGCTGTCATCAAGGCAAAGGGTGGCTATTTGAAGAATCTCAAATCTAAAATATATTTTGATTTGTTTAACACTTTTTTCCATATGTGTCATTTCATAGTTTTGATGTCTTCACTATTATTCTACAATGTAGAAAATAGTAAAAATAAAGAAAAACCCTTGAATGAGTAGGTGTTCTAAAACTTTTGACCGGTCAAAAGTTTTTCTACATTATTTTCTACATTATTCAAATATAACTATACAGTGCCTTCAGAAAGTATTCACAACTGTTTACTTTTTCCACATTTGAAATGTATAAAAAATGTAAAGCTAAAATATCTTGAGTCAATAAGTATTCAACCCCTTTGTTATGGCAAGCCTAAATAGGTTCAGGAGTAAAAATGTGCTTAACAAATCGCATAATAAGTTGCATGGACTTTAATAATAGTGCTTAATATGATCTTTGAATGACTACTCCTTCTCTGTACCCCACACATAGTCAACTACAAAGGCCAGGGAGGTTTTCCAATGCCTCGCAAAGAAGGGCACCGATTGGTAGATACGTAAAGTAATAAAATGGCAGACGCAGAATATCCCTTTGAGCATGGTGAAGTTGTTAATTACACTTTGGATGGTGTATCAACACACCCAGTCACTACAAAGATACAGGCGTCCTTCCTAACTCAGTTGCCAGAAAGGAAGGAAACTGCTCTGGGATTTTACCATTAGGGCAATTGTGATTTTAAAACAGAGTTTAATGGTAGTGACATGAGAAACCTAAGGATGGATCAATAATACTAACCTAATTGACAGAGTGAAAAGAAGGAAGCCTGTACAGAATAAAAATATTCCAAAACATGCATCCTGTTTGCAACAAGACACTTAAGTGATACTGCAAGAAAATGAGGCAAAGAAATGAACTTTTTGTCCTGAATACAAAGCGTTATGTTTGGGGCAAATCCAACACATCATATCTACAAGTACCACTCTTCATATTTTCAAGCATGGTGGTGGCTGCATCATGTTATGGGTATGCTTGTCATCGGCAAGGGAGTTTTTAGGATAAAAATAAATGGAATACAGCTATAAGCACAGGCAAAATCCTAGTTCAATCTGCTTTCCAACAGACACTGGGAGACAAATTCACCTTATACACTGGAGTTGCTTAGCAAGATGACAAATTTGCAAACATTTCTAAAAACATGTTTTCTCTTTGTCATTATGGGGTATTGTGTGTAGATGGGTGAAAAAATATATTTATTTAATCCATTTTGAATTCAGGCTGTAACAACAAAATGTGGAATAAGTCAAGGGGTATGAATACTTTCTGAAGGCACTGTAAATCTGGGAAATAACAAAAGCCTAAAATATTGGCAGTGTCACATTCTTTACGTAGCAAAACAAAACCAGTAACATCCATACCGAGTTGGGCCTCGAGTTCAATAAGAAACTAAGTACGAATTGAGTTTAGAAAGACATTTCACATTGCATGGTGGAGGAAGACATTGAGTCAATGAGCATTAGTGCTACCAGACGTAACTACAGACATCCTGGTCTAGATACAGTCACACTGTATCAACAAGCATCTCCATAACCGGAAAGTCATTAACTGTGTCCGTTTCAGTACTGAACACTATTATCACACATTACTAATTGTAGTGTTAAATAGCAAACGTATCTAAAATAGAAACACTGGCATCAATGCAATTTGATTCAGTTGTGGAAAACACTTCAGTTGTCCAAAATGACAATGCAAAGATGCACCCAAAGAAGTGCAATGGAAGGCTGGTTAGCCAACAACAACCTTATAGGGTGCACTGCACAACATAGGGACTTCCACTCAGGCACTTAGCTAACTGTGTATCTTTTTCCATCTTTCTCTAGAATGTAGCAGAGTTTTCCTTCACCTGACCATCAAATATTATGGTCTGTACCCTTGATGTATTCCCCTCATTTGAATGATAAACTTCCCTCACAGCCCCCATTTGAGCATTGCGACTCCTGGTTTTAACAGAAGGCACTCCATTTTGGTCTATGAAAATTCAGACCAATAATTGTCTCACAGCAGACCAAATCATCATCCTATGGCAGATGCATTCAGCTTCTACATTCTTCACAATTCACATTTGGACAGATATAAATGGCTGGCAGAGCCATAGCTAGAGAGGACTGGTGGATGGGAATAAGAGGCCATAATAGCTGGCTGATATCTAGGGGCTGAGAACATGTCAGTGTTCAGGGTTGATACCAAAGAGATATTATTAGGAGTGCAACCATTGGCTTCAGAATAGGCAGTGCAGTATGAACTGAGAAGAACCTCCGCTAAGTTAGGGAAAAGTAAACAAACACCCCGCTGATTGCACAAACATGACGCTCAATAATTGAGGATCTGGACGTCGAACAGATCACAGACTCCCTCAAAGATCCAAGATGGCGGAGTAGTGCAGTTGTGTTTTTATCGTATGTCTGTAAATGTCTGTAAATAGCCTGTAAATACCCTATTTTTCGTACATATTTCCCTATCAGACTTTTCATCCTTCTACAAGATATACTTTCCTGCAACCCGCCTCACTCAATGTGGAACGGATTCTATTATTGACTTATCTTTATCTAGAATCTAGAATCTCCAGTTGAAACTAGCTAGCCAGCTAACTAGCTACTTGCTATTAGCCACAGCTAGCGGTGTTTCACCCAGAACATTGGATTTTTTTCTGCGGGATTAATTTTAATCACTGGACATTGATCACCGGATATTCGGCCAGTCTGCACAGCGCGTTATCGACCCAGAACATATCAGTTTTTCCGCCGGAATCACTGAATCACTGGACCTTTAACTCCGGATTCGTCGCTACCAGCTAGCTACAACAAAACGGACGCTGTGGTCTGGCTAATCATCCTGAGCTAGGCCCATCTCCCGGCTATCTACCTCTCTGTCAACCGGACGGGACCACCTAGTGTTGACACGGAGCCCCGCCGATCCTACACGACTGGTCTGCCGACGAAATCGTCTGATTTGGTTACGACGTTAACCACGAAGATTCCATCCATCTGCTAGCCCTGGCCCGCTAGCACACGCTAGCCGTGGCCTCTTACTCACTAGTACTTCACCACCGGACCTTATGATAACTCAGCTATACAGCTGATATCTGCTGGACTGTTCCTTTTTACGGTACTACATCCTGTTTATGTTTAGCCTCAGCCCAAACATGGTTAGTTTATTGTTGTTTCGGTAATTTCTAATTGTACTATATCACTGTAGACCCCCCAGCCTAGCTAAACCTGCCTTAGATAGCTCCTTTGCCCCTCCCCCAAGACACGCGGAGACCGACTCAATTGATGCCTCCAGCGATGCTATCTCTTTCATTGTTACCCAACGCTTAGGTTTACCTCCACTTTACTCATATCCTTCCATATCCTTGTCTGTACATAATGCCCTGAATCTTTTCTATAACACCCGGAAATCTGCCCCCTTTATTCTATGTACCCAACGCACTAGAAGACCAGTTCTTAAAGCCTTTAGCCGTATCCTTATTCTAGTCCTCCTCTGTTCCTCTGGTGATGTAGAGGCTAACCCAGGCCCTGCAGCCCTCAGTATCACTCCTACTCCCCAGGCGCTATCATTTGATGACTTCTGTAATCGCAAAAGTCTTGGTTTCTTGCACATAAATATCAGAAGTCTACTTCCTAAGTTTGAGTTATTCACTGCGTTAGCACACTCTGCCAACCCTGATGTTCTAGCAGTGTCTGAATCCTGGCTCAGGAAGGCCACCAAAAAATCTGAAATTTCCATCCCCAACTATAACATTTTCCGTCTAGATAGGACTGCCAAAGGGGGTGGAGTTGCAATCTACTGTAGAGATAGCCTGCAGAGCTCTATCATACTATCCAGGTCTGTGCCCAAACAGTTTGAGCTTCTACTTCTAAAAATCCACCTTTCCAGAAATAAGTCTCTCACTGTTGCCGCTTGCTACAGACCCCCCTCAGCCCCCAGCTGTGCCCTGGACACCATATGTGAATTGATTGCCCCCCATTTATCCTCAGAGTTTGTACTGCTTGGTGACCTAAATTGGGATATGCTTAATACCCCAGCCATCCTACAATCCAAGCTAGATGCCCTCAACCTCACGCAAATTATCAACGAACCTACCAGGTACAACCCTAAATCCGTAAACATGGGTACCCTCATAAATATCATCCTGACTAACATACCCTCTAAATACACCTCAGCTGTCTTCAACCAGGATCTCAGCGATCACTGCCTTATTGCCTGCGTCCGTAACGGGTCCGCGGTCAAACGACCACCCCTCATCACTGTCAAACGCTCCCTAAAACACTTTAGCGAGGAGGCCTTCCTAATTGACCTGGCCCAGGTATCCTGGATGGATATAGATCTCATTCCGTCAGTAGAGGATGCCTGGTTGTTCCTTAAAAGTAATTTCCTCTCAATCTTAAATAAACATGCCCCATTCAAAAATACAGAACTAAGAACCGATATAGCCCCTGGTTCTCCTCAGACTTGACTGCCCTTGACCAGCACAAAAACATCCTGTGGCGTACAGCATTAGCATCAAATAGCCCCCGCGATATGCAACTTTTCAGGGAAGTTAGGAACCAATATACACAAGCAGTCAGGAAAGCAAAGGCTAACTTTTTCAAACAGAAATTTGCATCCTGTAGCACTAACTCCAAAAAGTTTTGGGACACTGTAAAGTCCATGGAGAATAAGAGCACTTCCTCCCAGCTGCCCACTGCACTGAGGCTAGGAAACACTATCACCACCGATAAATCTACAATAATCGAGAATTTCAACAAGCATTTTGCTACAGCTGGCCATGCTTTCCATCTGGCTACCACTAACCCGGCCACCAACTCTGCACCCTCTGCTGCAACTTGCCCATGCCCCCCCCGCTTCTCCTTCACACAAATTCAGACAGCTGATGTTTTGAAAGCGCTGCAAAAACTGGACCCCTACAAATCAGCTGGGCTAGACAATCTGGACCCTTTCTTTCTAAAACTAGCCGCCGAAATTGTCGCTACCCCTATTACTAGTCTGTTCAACCTCTCTTTCATAACGTCTGAGATCCCCAGAGATTGGAAAGCTGCCGCGGTCATCCCCCTCTTCAAAGGGGGTGACACTCTAGATCCAAACTGCTACAGACCTATATCCATCCTGCCCTGCCTTTCGAAAGTATTCGAAAGCCAAGTTAACAAACAGATCATCGACCATTTCGAATACCACCGTACCTTCTCCGCTATGCAATCCGGTTTCCGAGCTGGTCACGGGTGCACTTCAGCCACGCTCAAGGTCCTAAACGATATTATAACCGCGATTGATAATAGACAGTACTGTGCAGCCGTCTTCATCGACCTGGCCAAGGCTTTCGACTCTGTCAACCACCGCATTCTTATTGGCAGACTAAATAGCCTTGGTTTCTCAAATGACTGCCTCGCCTGGTTCACCAACTACTTCTCAGATAGAGTTCAGTGTGTCAAATCGGAGGGCCTGTTGTCTGGACCTATGGCAGTCTCTATGGGGGTGCCACAGGGTTCAATTCTTGGGCCGACACTTTTCTCCGTGTATATCAATGATGTCGCTCTTGCTGCTGGTGACTCTCAGATCCACCTCTACGCAGACGACACCATTTTGTATACACCTGGCCCTTCATTGGACACTGTGTTAACAAACCTCCAAACGAGCTTCAATGCCATACAACAATCCTTCAGTAGCCTCCAACTGCTCTTAAACACTAGTAAAACTAAATGCATGCTTTTCAATCGAACGCTGCTGGCACCCGCCCACCCGACTAGAATCACCACTCTCGACGGGTCTGACCTAGAAGTATGTGGACAACTACAAATACCTAGGTGTCTGGTTAGACTGTAAACTCAACTTCCAGACTCACATAAAGAATCTCCAATCCAAAGTTAAATCTAGAATCGGCTTCCTATTTCGCAATAAAGCCTCCTTCACTCATGCTGCCAAACATGCCCTCGTAAAACTGACTATCCTACCGATCCTTGACTTCGGCGATGTAATTTACAAAATAGCCTCCAACACTCTACTCAGCAAATTGGATGTAGTCTATCACAGTGCCATCCGTTTTGTCTCCAAAGCCCCATACACTACCCACCACTGTGACCTGTACGCTCTTGTTGGCTGGTCCTCACTACATGTTCGTCGTCAAACCCACTGGCTCCAGGCCATCTATAAATCACTGCTAGGCAAATCCCCGCCTTATCTTAGCTCATTGGTCACCATAGCAGCACCCACCCGTAGTCTGCGCTCCAGCAGGTATATCTCACTGGTCATTCCCAAAGCCAACACCTCCTTTGGCCGCCATTCCTTCCAGTTCTCTGCTGCCAATGACTGGAACGAAATGCAAAAATCTCTGAAGCTGGAGACTTATCTCCCTCAATAACTTTAAGCATCAGTTGTCAGAGCACCTTACCGATCACTGCACCTGTACACAGCCCATCTGAAATTAGCCCACCCAACTACCTCATCCCTATATTGTTATTTATTTTGCTCTTTTGCACCCCAGTATCTCTATTTGCACATAATCTCTTGCACATCTAGCATTCCAGTGTTAATACTATTGTAATTATTCTGCACTATAGCCTATTTATTGCCTTACCTCCATTACTTGCTACATTTGCACACACTGTATATATATTTTCTGTTGTCTTTCTGACTTTATGTTTTTTACCCCATATGTAACTCTGTGTTGTTTTTATTGCACTACTTTGCTTTATCTTGGCCAGGTCGCAGTTGTAAATGAGAACCTGTTCTCAACTGGCTTACCTGGTTAAATAAAGGTGAAATAAAATAAAAAAAATTGTCGTCCAGGTTGAAGTTGTAGTCCACCCCTGCATTGGGAGACGGCCGCAGGAGAGGGAACACTAACACAAAAGAAAGGAAAAAACTCAAATCTCACACTGTCAGACTTTCATATCGGGAGTCTTTGCAGACAATATTGAGAACAGCTAGATATGATCTTTAGACTCTCAGCTCTAATGTTTACTATGATATGATCTTTAGACTCAGCTCTAATACTTACCATCATATGATCTTTAGACTCAGCTCTAATGCTTACCATCAGATCTTTAGACTCAGCTCTAATGCTTACCATCATATGATCTTTAGACTCAGCTCGAATGCTTACCATCATATGATCTTTAGACTCAGCTCTAACGCTTACCATCATATGATCTTTAGACTCAGCTCGAATGCTTACCATCATATGATCTTTAGACTCCCAGCTTTAATGCTTGCCATCAGATTGCATCAGCTCATCTATTAGGTCAGCCACACCTAAAGGACACAGAAAACATCTCTCTGTAAGGACACCACACAGCCGTTTTACTACATGTACAGACCTCAGTCAACAAGCCCCCTCCCAAACCCAAGAGTTAACCTCCCTCCCACTTCCAGACTCCCACCCTCCAACACCTCCTTCATCTGGTCTCTGGAGTCGGTTAGTTTCAGCAGGCTGCCCACTTCCCCTCTCCCCTTCACCCTCCCTCTTCTCCTTCAGCAGGTCTCCTGTATTGAGCTTCAGCAGGCTTCCCACTTCACCTCCCTCCCTCACCCTCTTTCTCCTCCTTAATCCCCATTTCCAGCATGGACTGGAGCTCTTGGCCTGAGTGTCCTCCCAGAACCCCTTGCTGCTGCTGGACGCCTGTTGCAGTGCCAACCAACGATTGCTGCGTCGCCAGGCTGGTCGTCGCCTGGGGGTTGGCATTCTACAGGAGTGGAAGAGGGACAAAAATAGTCAACAGTAGCCTGAAAAATATGAGCATAGAGAAATGCTGCAGACTTCACAATGTTCCAATTCTGTCAACCACTCCCATTGATTTTAGATACAATAACAACGATCATCTTAACCCTCTTTTTAAAAAAGTCCCTTCATTCCTTAGATTCCTTCTGATTACTATAGGCTAAGATACCCTCACCATTCACTTGTAGAATATCACAGTCATCATTACAACTTCACAAATGACCGTGAACTCTGAGTGAATGGCCTAGTAGTCCTACTCAGGTATACGTCTGGTGGGTTGGAGGAGGGTGTCAGAGCCTCATTGTGCCTCTGCAGTGGCGCCATCCTGTGGTCAGAGATGTGGTGTGTCACAGGGCTGTAATGTGTAGACAGGGCTAGGCTACATGTTACATGTGATGTGGTCATGTAGGCTAAATGCGTATGGTTTCACCCCACATTTAGAATTGCAAAAAGAACATTGTTTGCCTCCTGCTTATTTTTGTGCTTCTGCGATATCATTAGTTACAACAGACAGCGGTGTAGCTACATGTCAATCATGTCCTCCTAAATTAGACTATATAGAATTTTTGGGGGAATGCTCGTTCAAAATCGACGCAGGTTTTTTTTAATTCAGCTGTTCAGAAATATGAGGCAGACATACAGTGCCTTCGGAAAGTTCAGACCCCTTGACTTTTTCCAAATTTTGTTACAATACAGCCTTATTCTAAAATGGATTAAATAAATAAAATCCTCAGCAATCTACACACAATACCCCATAATGACAAAGCAAAAACAGGTTTTTAGAAATTTTAGCAAATGTATAAAAACAAAAAAACTGATATCACATTTACATAAGTATTCAGAACCATTACTCAGTACTGATGAGGGGAAAAAAACAATTTAATAAATATTAGAATAAGGCTGTAACTTAACTAAATGTGGAAAAAGTCAAGGGGTCTGAATACTCTCCGAATGCACTGTATATATAGGGATGAGGCAAAATAAATGACAAATAAGTCTGGCTGTACAACCGATTGGCAAACATACTGCAAATTGAGAAATCATGTGACTAAACTGAATAAAAAGAAGACGAAACTACACTATGAAACAAAGATAAATGACAAAGAATGATAGTAAAAAGCTTTGGAGCACCATAAATGAGTTTTTGGGCAAAAAGGCAAACTCCGCTCCATCATTCATTGAATCAGATGGCTCATTCATCACAAAACGATATGCAATACTACATATCCTCCAAGATGTATGGTAAGATACATCCTCTAATTCATATGATATTGTAAGATCGCTATTCCATTCAAAATGTATCCTAATAATCCTACTAAATAAAGTTTCACAGATTTACTTACAGAATCATTCGAATTGCCCTGAGACCACGTTGTAGAGATGTGAGACAGGATATGTGTTTTACTTTTCTTTATGGTCCTCTATAGAACAACTTGTCAGATGGTGAATTAAAGACTGTGTTCCTGACCTGTCTTTTCATAATATCATTGCAGGTATGGTTATATTATCGAAGAATTACCACTTTATGATTTTTTTTTATTGAAAACTGTTTATTATTTTATTCTATACATTGTGGCTATATGTATAAATTGTATAAATGATTGTGGAGTTCGTGATTACACACACAGAGAGAAAGAACAACTTGTCAGATGTTACATTGAAGACTGATGTGTTCCTTTCATAATGTCATTGCAGATCTACATAAAATACCTAAAAGACAGCTGTGGTGTCACTCTTCATTTCTAGATGGTTATGTGGTACATGTAAAGACATCAACCAAGTTAGAGTTACAGCTGTGGTTGCACTGGTTGACAAGTTGCTACAGTAACAGTTGCACCCTTAACCACATATATGTTGGGGATCTGCCCGGCCTATTCAGAAGATTGGTTATTATCTAATTTCATTGCATCATTTTGAATTCCATTGCTTTGGACTTCTATTTCCTTGTAGTCTTTTGTGGTGTTGTGTCATGGACTTTCTCTGTGCTATTTCTCTCATAGTGTTGCTCCTCTATGAAACAAAGAATGATAGTAAAAAGCTTTGGAGCACCATAAATGATATTTTGGGCAAAAAAGGCAAACTCCGCTCCATCATTCATTGAATCAGATGGCTCATTCATCACAAAACTCACTGATATTGCCAACTACTTTATTTTTTTTATTTGCAAGATTAGCAAACTTAGGCATGACAAGCCAGCAACAAATGCTGACACTACACATCCAAGTATATCTGACCAAATTATGAAAGACAAGCATTGTAATTTTGAATTCCGTAAAGTAGGTGTGGAAGAGGTGAAAAAAGTATTGTCTATCAACAATGACAAGCCACTGGGGTCTGACAACTTGGATGGAAAATTACTGAGGATAATAGCGGACGATATTGTCACTCCTATTTGCCATATCTTCAATTTAAGCCTACTAGAAAGTGTGTGCCCTCAGGCCTGGAAGGAAGCAAAATATATTCCCCTACCTAAGAATAGTAAAGCCCCCTTTACTGGCTCAAATAGCCGACCAATCCGCCTGTTACCAACCCTTAGTAAACTTTTTAGAAAATAAATATAGGGAAGGACATTCAACAAGCACAGCACTTACACAAATGACTGATGATTGGCTGAGAGAAATTGATGATAAAAAGATTGTGGGGGCTGTTTTGTTAGACTTCAGTGCGGCTTTTGACATTATCGATCATAGTCTGCTGCTGAAAAAACTTGTGTTATGGCTTTACACCCCCTGCTATATTGTGGATAAAGAGATACCTGTCTAACAGAACATTGAGGGTGTTCTTTAATGGAAGCCTCTCCAACATAATTCAGGCAGAATCGGGAATTCCCCAGGGCAGCTGTCTAGGCCTCTTACTTTTTTCAATCTTTACTAATGACATGCCACTGGCTTTGAGTAAACCCAGTGTGTCTATGTATGCAGATGACTCAACACTATACATGTCAGCTACCACAGCAACTGAAATGACTGCAACACTTAACAAAGAGCTGCAGTTAGTTTCAGAATGGGTGGCAAGGAATAAGTAAGTACTAAATATTTCAAAAACTAAAAGCATTGTATTTGGGACAAATCATTCACTAAACACTAAACCTCAACTAAATCTTGTAATGAATAATGTGGAAATTGAGCAAATTGAGGAGACTAAACTGCTTGGAGTAACCCTGGATTGTAAACAGTCATGGTCAAAACATTGATACAACAGTAGCTAGGATGGGGAGAAGTCTGTCCATAATAAAGCGCTACTCTGCATTCTTAACAGCACTATCAACAAGGCAGGTCCTACAGGCCCTAGTTTTGTTGCACCTGGACTACTGTTCAGTCATGTGGTCAGGTGCCACAAAGAGGGATTTAGGAAAATTGCAATTGGCTCAGAACAGAACAATTTGTGGAAAAATCACCCTGATTAACTCTTTAGTATTATCCCAGTTTACCTATTTGCTTATGGTCTTGCCTACGCCTAGCAAACAGTTTTTTAAATTATATGAGAAAAAAATATTCAATTTTATTTGGAACGGCAAGCCAGACAAAATTAAAAGAGCATATTTATATAATGAATATGAATTCGGAGGACAGAAATTATTAAATATTAAAGCATTAGACCTATCACTAAAATCTTCAGTCATCCAAAAGTTATACTTAAATCCGAACTGGTTCTCAAGCAAATTAGTAAGATTGTCTCACCCACTGTTCAAGAAAGGCCTTTTTCCCTTTATTCAGATTACAACCTCTCACTTTCAGTTATTTGAAAAGGAAATAATCTCCCAAATGTCACTATTTCTAAAACAAGCCATAGAAAGTTGGTTGCAATTTCAATTTAATCCTCCAGAAACGACAGAACAAATAATGCAACAAATATTGTGGTTAAATTCAAATATACTAATTGACAAAAAACCTTTATTTTTTGACAGAATGTTTAAAAAAGGTATAATCTTCGTAAATGATATCATCGGTAGGACTGGTGGAGTTATGTCGCACATGCAGCTAACAAGAACATATGGAAATGTCTGCTCTACCCAAAATTACAACCAAATAATTGCAGCCTTACACGCAAAAGTGGAAGAGGAAAGTTGAAGGGGGGAGAAAGTAAGGAACTTGTCTGTCGGCCTTGCATTAAAGAACATAATTGGTTAAGGAAAACTGTGATAAATAAAAAAGTATATCAGTTTCACTTAAGGACCAAAGGATTGACAGCAGTCCCATATAGATTGCAAAATAGTTGGGAAGAGATCTTTGACGTACCGATCCCATGGCATAGTGTTTATGAACTGACACGCAAAACGACACCGGATTCAAAAATTAGAATCTTTCAATTTAAATTATTATATAAAATTCTTGCTACCAATAGAATGTTATTTATATGGGGGATACAATCTTCCCAGCTCTGCAGATTTTGCTGTGAAGAGATAGAATCATTAGATCATTTGTTTTGGTTCTGTCCATTTGTAGCTTGTTTTTGGACACAGGTCCAGGAATGGCTAAAGGATTGCAATATTTACCTGGAACTAACCTTGTAGATAGCATTACTGGGTGATCTGAAAAGTCATAGTCAATCAATCAATAATATAATAATACTTTTAGCAAAAATGTTTATTTTTAATTCACAATCTGTAGAAGCAATGAGAATAGAAAGGTTCAGAACTTTTGTAAAACATCACAGTACGGTTGAAATATATATGGCAAATAGAAATCCTATATGGATGGTGTTAAGAGATAGATGGGAGGTATTGAATAGAGTTGAAGGATGGGACTAATAAATAACAACAAATAATAACAAAGATAGCTAATAATGTAAGCATACTGTGTCCATAATAAGTATATAGGTTGTATGTTGGGAGCTTTTGGGAAAGAGCACAGTTAGAAAGTTAGAAAGATATGGCATTTAGAAGCAAACCGGATGGACATCATGAAATTGATCGGAGAGGTTGAGAGTAGAAGTAGTTCAGGAGCAAAAAAATAAATAAATAAATAAATATATATATATATATATATATATATTTAGAATTATTGTAAAATTAACTCTGTCCATAAGGTGTAGATAGTAAGTATAGACCGGAAGTAGAGGCCTGGGCGTTGTTGTTCACTAATTTACTCCAAGTAGGGAAAGGATGGTGGGGTTGAAAAGTAATAAAGGGGAATATATATATAAAAACAATTACATTGATAGAAGATACAATCTATCTGCAATATTAAGCTGATCCATTCCCCCCGAAGAAAAAATAAAATAAATAAATAAATAAAATTGGCTCAGAACAGGGCAGCACGGCTGGCCCTTGGATGTACACAGAGAGCTAACATCAATGATATGCATGTCAATCTCTCCTGGCTCAAAGTGGAGGAGAGATTGACTTCATCACTACTTGTATTTGTTAGAGGTATTGACATGTTGAATGCACTGAGCTGTCTGAACTACTGGCACACAGCTCAGACACCCATGCATACCCCACAAGACATGCCACCAGAGGTCTCTTCACAGTCCCTAAGTCCAGAACAGACTATGGGAGGCGCACAGTACTACATAGAGCCATGACTACATGGAACTCTATTCCACATCAAGTAACTGATGCAAGTAGTAAAATTAGATTTAAAAAACAGATACAAATACACCTTATGGAACAGTGGGGACTGTGAAGCAACACAAACATAGACACACACACGATAACATACGCACAATACACACACGTACACATGGATTTTGTGTTGTCATATGTGGTAGTAGAGTAGGGGCCTGAGGGCACACACTTAATATGTTGTGAAATCTGTTGTGAATGTATTGTAATGTTTTTTAATTGTATAACTGCCTTAATTTTGCTGGACCCCAGGAAGAGTAGTTGCTGCCTTGGCAGCTAATGGGGATCCATAATAAATACAAATATATACAGTGAGGGAAAAAAGTATTTGATCCCCTGCTTATTTTGTAAGTTTGCCCACTGACAAAGAAATGATCAGTCTATAATTTTTATGGTAGGTTTATTTGAACAGTGAGAGACAGAATAACAACAAAATAATCCAGAAAAACACATGTCAAAAATGTTACATTTATTTGCATTTTAATGAGGGAAATAAGTATTTGACCCCCTCTCAATCAGAAAGATTTCTGGCTCCCAGGTGTCTTTTATACAGGTAACGAGCTGAGATTAGGAGCACACTCTTAAAGGGAGTGCTCCTAATCTCAGTTTGTTACCTGTATAAAAGACACCTGTCCACAGAAGCAATCAATCAATCAGATTCCAAACTCTCCACCATGGCCAAGACCAAAGAGCTCTCCAAGGATGTCAGGGACAAGATTGTAGACCTACACAAGGCTGGAATGGGCTACAAGACCATCGCCAAGCAGCTTGGTGAGAACGTGACAACAGTTGGTGCGATTATTCGCAACTGGAAGAAACACAAAAGACCTGTCAATCTCCCTCGGCCAGGGGCTCCATGCAAGATCTCACCTCGTGGAGTTGCACTGTTCAAATAAACCTACCATTCAAATTATAGACTGATAATTTATTTGTCAGTGGGCAAACGTACAAAATCAGCAGGGGATAAAATACTTTTTCCCCCTGGATATTGAAAATACGCGACTATCAGTTTTCCATATCATTGCCCACCCCGACCATGTGTCATTTGTTTTGAGTACCTCTGAGTTTGCTGATGGTCTCGGTCTGGTCGTCGATGACCTTGACTTTGATCCTCAGGGCGTCGTTGTCTCGCTCGTTCTGTTTCCTCTGACTCTCCAGTTCAGTGCCGCCTCCAGATGACCCCAGTCCTGGGACAGAGACGCTCCTGCATGTGTTTTGGGGGGTGGGGGTGGAGGTGAAGGGTCAGCCATAGGGGAAAACACACAAGACAATGTTGATTTCAGTATTTATTGATCTGGTGGAGTGTCGAAACAGCAACTAGATGGCAGTAAAGCATCACACGTTAGGCAACACTTGACCGATGACAGAGAACAACCATATCATGTTTTTGTTGTGATCCTTTTCCAGGTTCATCCATTAAAATCACACATTATACATCATTCAGATTATAAATAGCTTTAAAATATATGCGACTACCGCAGCCCCAATACAGTTAAATGAATAGATTGGACTGTCTTCTAAAAAGGAAAAAAGGGTTAGCAACTCCAAAAAAGTAACCTGCATCCAGTTAGCATACATTTTAGATTTAAACCACTGTATACCATATAAATATAATTACCAATAATGGTAACTAGTCAAAAGTAATTCTATTTTTAAGGTGTTCGCATACCTTGTTGAGCCAGCTCCTGTCCCCAGATCTTCCTCTCAGCTTTAAGGCCGTCTATCACAGAGTCCTGGGCAGTGAGCTGCGAAAGCAGAAGGACTTGTCCTACTTCACCAGCACCAGCTGCAGACAACGGTCCTCCTCTGCCCCCGCCTCCAGAGACAGCACGTGGCCCTGATGGGTCAGACGCAGTCCCAAATCATCCCCTAACCCCTACTTAATTTTCCCTACCCCCGTACACTTCCCTAGCCCCTTATGTTAGCCCCTAACCCACAGACTACCTTATAGGCACTTCCCCTAGCCTTAAATTCCAGGTACTGTAGATCAGAAATTATTTGGTAGTGTATTAAGATTATGACTTTGATAAGGTTTTAAGTGGAACCTGAGAGGATGTTTATTTAGAAGAAAGGGAGCCGTTTTTAGGGTGATGCCCCATAGAAGACAGGGGATTGGACAGTAGAGGGAGCCACCCATATTTTGGGGAATATTATATATACTGGATGGAGACAAAGAAGAGCAGAGCGGCCATTGCAATTTGGGAAACACTGCTCTCCGGGTGATCATGACATCTGTAAACTTATGCTGAAATCTTGTGATATTAATAAAACTTATGATCAAAGTTCAGTATAAGCGGACTCCTTTGTTTAACAGCATCATTAGCAACATTGACTCGACACTACAATAGCTATAAGCAAGATGCTAAAGAGCCCCAGGTGTGGTGTAGTATGTTGTACCTTGAGCTCAGTGACGGCCTCTCACTTGATGCGGTTCTTCTGCTCCTTGACCATGGCGGTGAGCCCCTGCACCAGACCCCCCGCCTGTCTCTCTCTCTCTGCTGGGTCTAAGACAGGGCCATCTTCAACTCAGACAGCTCTGCACTCAGCCGTTCACAGCACTGCTCCACCTGCATGGGGACAAAACCAGGCACTTGATTCCTTCAGTTTCTATCAACACGTACCATATTAACTCACAGAGTCATCCGTCCGTTCAGCCTTGGTATCAACCATTGTCTTTATATACTGTACTCATGAAAGTAATCTACTGTACACTCCCTGTTTGTCTCAATCTGACCAGTAATCAATTTTCTTCATGATCCCTTAGAAGGTCAGAGGTTAAAGTTAGAAAATTGAGGTAACGATGTAGGGGACCGGACACCTGATGAAGATTGTGAACATTGTCATATTAAACACACAATAACTACACTAAAGACACTTAAAACACAATTACTATTCATTAAATAAACTGCTGAGGCCCTCTGTTCAGACCTCGATGGTGAGAGCAGCCTCGATGGTGCGTGCCGTGCCGTTAAAACCTCAGCGAAGCGAGCAGCCTCGACGGTGCTTGCCGTGCGGAACTTGTCCTCCAGGGCAGTGTACTGCTGTGTTGCCTGGGCCAGCCTGTCCTCCATCTCAGCCCTGCACTGGGCATGTCTCTGCTCCATGCCAGCCACCTCCCTGATCTCTGCCCCGCCCGGCACCAGCCTGGTCCCCAGCTCCTTCCTGTGGAACGTGTCGACACGTTACTGGCTGGCTGGCTGACTGACTGTATGGCTTGCTAGCTGACTGACTGAGATTGGGGTCATGTTCAGTAGGGAGAAAACTTTTTGAAAATCAAAGTACTAGCCAATAAGAACACAGATTTTATTTTTCAGTGTAACATTTGTATATGGTGTGCCTTACTGAAAACAACCCACATCTGACGTTCCAGTTCAACCATATTGGCACCAAGCCGCTGCTATAAAAAAGGATGCTGTAGTCTACCTGTGTACTTGTTTCCTGGAGGCCAGCAGTTGGTGGAGCTGCTGTAGCTTGTCTTTATGCTGTGAAGCGAGGCTCTCTGGATCTCCAGCTCTCTCATCAGGGCCGACGCCTTGTTCTCCAGCTCCTCTTCATCTGAAAGGTCAAACCCTACTCTCTCACCTATGACCACCATACAGTCCAGGTAACACTATTATGTTTCAGCACAAGGGTAGGAGGCTTGCCTGACCACGTGACAGTTCTTTGTCCCAATGTAAGTGCTGCCTAGGGAAACTCTACTAATGTACAGTGGGGGAAAAAAGTATTTAGTCAGCCACCAATTGTGCAAGTTCTCCCACTTAAAAAGATGAGAGAGGCCTGTAATTTTCATCATAGGTACACGTCAACTATGACAGACAAAATTAGAAAAATAAATCCAGAAAATCACATTGTAGGATTTTTAATGAATTTATTTGCAAATTATGGTGGAAAATAAGTATTTGGTCAATAACAAAAGTTTCTCAATACTTTGTTATATACCCTTTGTTGGCAATGACACAGGTCAAAACGTCTGTAAGTCTTCACAAGGTTTTCACACACTGTTGCTGGTATTTTGGCCCATTCCTCCATGCAGATCTCCTCTAGAGCAGTGATGTTTTGGGGCTGTCGCTGGGCAACACGGACTTTCAACTCCCTCCAAAGATTTTCTATGGGGTTGAGATCTGGAGACTGGCTAGGCGACTCCAGGACCTTGAAATGCTTCTTACGAAGCCACTCCTTCGTTGCCCGGGCGGTGTGTTTGGGATCATTGTCATGCTGATAGACCCAGCCACGTTTCATCTTCAATGCCCTTGCTGATGGAGGGAGGTTTTCACTCAAAATCTCACGATACATGGCCCCATTCATTCTTTCCTTTACACGGATCAGTCGTCCTGGTCCCTTTGTAGAAAAACAGCCCCAAAGCATGATGTTTCCACCCCCATGCTTCACAGTAGGTATGGTGTTCTTTGGATGCAACTCAGCATTCTTTGTCCTCCAAACACGACGAGTTGAGTTTTTACCAAAAAGTTCTATTTTGGTTTCATCTGACCATATGGACATTCTCCCAATCCTCTTCTGAATCATCCAAATGCACTCTAGCAAACTTCAGACGGGCCTGGACATGTACTGGCTTTAGCAGGGGGACACGTCTGGCACTGCAGAATTTGAGTCCCTGGCGGCGTAGTGTGTTACTGATGGTAGGCTTTGTTACTTTGGTCCCAGCTCTCTGCAGGTCATTCACTAGGTCCCCCTGTGTGGTTCTGGGATTTTTGCTCACTGTTCTTGTGATCATTTTGACCCCACGGGGTGAGATCTTGCGTGGAGCCCCAGATCGAGGGAGATTATCAGTGGTCTTGTATGTCTTCCATTTCCTAATAATTGCTCCCACAGTTGATTTCTTCAAACCAAGCTGCTTACCTATTGCAGATTCAGTCTTCCCAGCCTGGTGCAGGTCTACAATTTTGTTTCTGGTGTCCTTTGACAGCTCTTTGGTCTTGGCCATAGTGGAGTTTGGAGTGTGACTGTTTGAGGTTGTGGACAGGTGTCTTTTATACTGATAACAAGTTCAAACAGGTGCCATTAATACAGGTAACGAGTGGAGGAAAGAGGAGCCTCTTAAAGAAGAAGTTACAGGTCTGTGAGAGCCAGAAATCTTGCTTGTTTGTAGGTGACCAAATACTTATTTTCCACCATAATTTGCAAATAAATTCATAAAAAATCCTACAATGTGATTTTCTGGATTTTATTTTCTCAATTTGTCTGTCATAGTTGACGTGTACCTATGTTGAAAATTACAGGCCTCTCATCTTTTTAAGTGGGAGAACTTGCACAATTGGTGGCTGACTAAATACTTTTTTTCCCCACTGTATATCCAGGACGTATCAATAGTTATGAAGCAGCAGCATCCATCTACCTCCTCAGCCTGCTGGCAGGCCCTCAGTGCTTCACTACAGGACATGCTGTCCCTCTTGGGCCTCCGCACCTCAGGCCTCACAGAGATGGTGGAGCTGCTGGAGACCTCTCCTGCAGGAGTCTAGCGACCAAGTTAGGAGCTTAATCAGTGAAGCAGGTGGACAAACCATATCCAATACAACTCTGTAGTATGCTACAACAATATTCTACACTACTCTGTAGTAAGCTACAACAATATTCTACACTACTCTGCAGGTGATGAAGCCGGATGTGGAGGTCCTGGGCTGGCATGGTTACACGTGGTCTGTGGTTGAGGCCGTTTGGACATACTGACAAATTCTCTAAAATGAATTTGGAGACGGCTTATGGTAGAGAAATTAACATTAAATTCTCTGGTGGACATTCCTGCAGTCAGCATGCCAATTGCACGCTTCCTCAAAACTTGAGACATCTGTGGCATTGTGTTGTGTGACAAAACTGCACATTTTAGAGTGGTCTTTTATTGTCCCCTGTGTAGCTCAGTTGGTAGAGCATGGCGCTTGCAACGCCAGGGTTGTGGGTTCGTTTCCCACGGGGGGCCAGTATAAAAAATAAAAAATGTATGCACTCACTAACTGTAAGTCGCTCTGGATAAGAGCGTCTGCTAAATGACTCAAATGTAATGTAAATGTGTAGCACACTACAATACTCGGAAAAAAACGATGCATATGAGATGTGTAGGAGCTAGAGCTAGACAGAATGTCATATCGCGATAAACGTAACTACACTGAACCAAAATATTTTAGCCCATTGTTAAAATGAGAATTGTTCCACTGATCAGATTAAATAAAGTAAATAGAAAATCTAATCTCCTAAAGACATAAAACCCTAACAAAATTACACTTCACAAAAATATAAAACGCAACATGTAAAGTGTTGGTCCCATGTTTCATGAGCTGAAATAAAAAATCCCTGAAATTTTACATTTCTCTCAAATGTTTTGCACAAATTTGGTTACATCCCTGTTAGTGAGCATTTCTCCTTTGCCAAGATAATCCATCCACCTGACAGGTGCGGACAATAAAAGGTCACTTTAAAATGTGCAGTTTTGTCAGGCAACACAATGCCACAGATGTCTCAAGTCGAGGGAGCGTGCAATTGGCATGCTGACTGCAGGAATGTCCACCAGAGCTGTTGCCAGAGAATGTAATGTTCATTTCTCTATCATAATCTGCCTCCCAACATCGTTTTAGAGGATTTGGCCGTATGCCCAACTGGCCTCACAACTGCAGACCACTTGTATTCACCACCTGAGAAAGTGGGAACTCAAAACACTTAGCTAGATTGCTAACTCTAAATTTGATATTGTTGCTAGATAGCCATGTAGACTCCGGGATCTTAAGCACAACAAATTAGTAACATATTGCACGAATTGGATTCGAAATGAATGACATAGTACACAATTGGATGACGTAGTATACAAAAAAACGGGGACCACTTTTGGCTCATGAGCACCACTTTCAAAACGACTGGCTAAAATTATACAAAAGTTTGAGAGTGCATCTTTACATCTATCAGTAAATGTAGGCTGATGTCCAACAAAAATGTTCAGGCGCTAGGCCTAGGCTACTTGATGTAGGCAAATGGCGCGCTTCGCTCGGTGGGCGCATCAAAACCATTCTAGTAACTACAGCCTACTCCGGTTGTAAAGTGGTGCCATGACCTCAATATTAAGAGGTGAGAAATACATGATATACTCACAGAAAGCTACGACTCGCCTCTAAGTAGAACAACAGTAGTTGCTTTGAAAACAATATTTTCCCCGCAATAGCATTTTGAGCAACGGTCAAATGCTTGTGCTTCTCAGAATGCATCTCTACCTACTCCGCGCGCACAGCGGGGAGAGCGAGTGAGAGCCAGTAGCCAACAGCGAAACCGGGACAGGCAGATACTTTCATAGTAGGAATCAACATAATGCATAGGCCAGGGCTCTCCAACCCTGCTTGGAGACCTACCGTCTAGTAGGTTTTAGCTGCAACCCTAATCTAGCGCACCTGATTCTAATAATTAGCTGGATGATACATTTAATCAGGTTAGTTACAACCGAGTTTGGATCGAAAACCTACAGGAGGGTAGCTCTCCGGGAAGAGGGTTGGCGAGCCCTGGCATAGGCTATTACTGTTGACCAAATAATAGTCTTAGAACTATCTACAGGAATGCTGTGTAGCAAAATCACAGACGTAAACAAAATGCTTCGGTAAAAGGAAGGCAATGTCGGTAATTTTTTTTAAAGGACTGGAGCACCATCTCCCTGTAACCTGCATCAGGGAACACAGGAGTCATTACATTTGAATATGCCAAATAGATGCCCAAAATGACCTATCTTTGTGCTAAATGTTCAAAAAAGACAACAGTAAATAATCGACATTTTAGTTTTTCATGGGCAGACTTTTGCAGGCATTTTCACTAAGAATGGAGGTTTAGTATGGCTACCCAGGAATTGTGTGGTGCTTTGGGGCTCAGTTGGTATAGCATGGCGCTTGCAACGCAAGGGTCGTGGGTTCCATTTCCGCTGGGGCCACCCACACGAAAAGTGTATGCATTCAGAACTGTAAGTCGCTTTGGATAAAAGGGTTGGCTAAATGGCATATATAAATAGCACTGCAACATCACTCCCTTTTCATCACCACTCACTTGGTAAACTGCAGACTGGAATGCCTGCCCATCCACGCTTAAAGGCTATGCATGGTAAATCCGTTATCTGCATTGGCCATACAGCATTTATTGCCGATGCGGCCTCCGCAGAAGTCAGAGAAAACACTTCGCGGAGCAGCGCAGAGCTGTTGTCAAGGAAGAGAGTTTGTGTATATACAGGACCTCCCGTCATCACCTACCGTCAACCAATCATGTCAATGCGGAGCTATACGGAGCCCTCCACAATGTTACAATATATGAGAGGCGCACTGCGATGCGGTACATTGCTCAATTTGGCCTCTGCATGCCTCCAGAGACTCCGCAGTTGCGTCACACCCGCCATACGGCGCCTCTGACCACATTTTCGAAACAAGCATAAATTGGCTTTTAGGGTGACATCTCTCAGACTCTGCAGTTCCAGCATGCACTGCAGCAGCCGGTTGACTCCGCCCGGTGAAGGTACAGCAAGTCTGAGGAGATGGACGGAAGTGTTACAACCATTTAGTATTTACATTTTTAGTCATTTAGCAGACGCTCTTATCCAGAGCGACTTACAGTTTAGTGAGTGCATACATTTTCATACTGTATCACCCTTACTGCTGCTCTTTAATTATTTGTAACTTTTTTTTTGGTATTCTTTCTTAAAACTGCATTGTTGGTTAAGGGCTTGTAAGGAAGCATTTCACCTATTGTATTCACGATGCTCGCTCCCAATGATTTTGAATTCTGGTTGAATGTAATTGAATTGTTTATAATGAGAAAACGTAGAAAATGCTTTTGACTTTAATTGGATTTAATTTAATTGCATTCGGAAAGTATTCAGACCCATTCCCTTTTTCCACATTGTTACGTTACAGCCTTATTCCAAAATTGATTAAATACAAATATTTCCTCAAATCAACACACAATACCCCATAATGAGAAATCGAAAACAGTTTTTTAGAAATGTTTGCAAATGTATTAAAAAGAAAAAAACATACCTTATTTACATAAGTATTCAGACCCTTTACTTTGAGACTCGAAACTGAGCTCAGATGCATCCTGTTTCCATTGATCATCCTTGATGTTTCTACAACTTGATTGGAGTCCACCTGTGGTAGTTTCAATTGATTCAACATGATTTGGAAGGCACACACCTGTCTATATAAAGGTCCCACAGTTGAGAGTGCATTTCAGAGCAAAAACCAAGGCATGAGGTCGAAGGAATTGTCCGTAGAGCTCCGAGACAGGATTATGTCGAGGCACAGATCTGGAGAAGGGTACCAAAACATTTCTGCAGCATTGAAGGTCCCCAAGAACACAGTGACCTCAATCATTCTTAAATGGAAGAAGTTTGGAACCACCAATACTTTTCCTTGAGCTGGCTGCCCAGCCAAACTGAGCAATCTGGGGAGAAGGGCCTTGGTCAGGGAGGTGACCAAGAACCCGATGGTCACTCTGACAGAGCTCCAGAGTTCCTCTGTGGAGATGGGAGAACCTTCCAGAAGGACAACCATCTCTGCAGCACTCCACCAATCAGGCCTTTATGGTAGAGCGGACAGACAGAGCCACTCCTCAGTAAAAGGCACATGACAGCTGCTTGGAGTTTGCCAAAAGGCACCTGAAGGACTCTCAGACCATGAGAAACAAGATTCTCTGGTCTGATGAAAGCAAGATTGAACTCTTTGGCCTGAATGCCAAGTGTCATATCTGGAGGAAACCTGACACCATCCCTACGGTGAAGCATGGTGGTGGCAGCATCATGCCGTTAGTATATTTTTCAGTGGCGGAGACTAGTCAGAATCGAGGGAAAGATGAACGGAGCAAAGTAGAGAGATCCTTGATGAAAACCTGCTCCAAATACAGGTGTGCCAAGCTTGTAGCGTCATACCCAAGACTCGAGGCTGTAATCACTGCCAAAGGTGCTTCAACAAAGTACTGTGTAAACGGTCTGAATACTTATATAAATGTACATTTGCAAAAACTTCTAAAAACCTGTTTTTGCTTTGTCATCTTTGTTACTTCTCCTCAGCTATGGACTTTAAAGGGACAGTTCACTCCAAAATCTGTTTGTTGTTGATGAGGGGGGAAAAAAACTATTTAATCCATTTTAGAATAAGGCTGTAACGTAACAAGTCAAGGGGTCTGAATACATTCCGAATGCACTGTATATTGTACTAAAACTATATGATCACTTGTTTAAATTTGTATTGTGGATTATATATTTCCGTAAAGAAAATTGTATTATGAGAATTGTGCATATAATTGTATATTGAAAAGAAAGAGGGAGGGAGGGAGCAGACAAAGCTATTTCAATGCTGGAGATCCTGTCATGTTTGCAGTGACCCTTGTGCATGTTGCCTGTTTTCCAGGAATAAATAAGATCCAAAAGCAAGTCCTGTCTCTGTCATCCATTTGACCAGCCAATCAGCGTTACAATTAGTTGACCTACGATGCAGAGAAACTGGTATTCACTGCAATTCATTACACTAATTTAAAGCAATAGTCGTGTGTGGTCACCTAGATTATAATTTCAGCACCGTTTTGATTGGGACAGCTCCATCGCGCTGGTTTGAGACAAGCCTGGGGGACTCTAGATAAATCAATCAATGTCAGATTTTTGTTTTCGTTGAATCTCCGTTTGGAGATGTACATATTACCTCGACTAACCGGTACCCCCTTTATTTAGCCTCGGCTATTGTCATTTTTACTGCTGCTCTTTAATTATTTGTTACTTTTATTTCTTATTATTTTATATTATATTTGTGAGATTTTTTTGGTATTCTTTCTTAAAACTGCATTGTTGGTTAAGGGCTTGTAAGTAAGCATTTAACTGGTCCCAGTTAAAATACAGTACCTTGATATTTAAACAATTTCTTAATCTCTGATCTGCTATCTTTATAATCAACTCGATTTTTGCCAAATACGACATTTTGTCATTCGTTGTAGGTTATCCAGCAAGTTTAGCAACTTTGGTCATTTTACTTTTTTGTTTGGCTGCCTTTACAAAGTTTGTATGAATGACAACGCTATAGCCTTCACCGTGTGTCCTGAGTGCGCTGTGTCGAAATAGCCTATGCCTGCTGCTGAAATGATTAACGTTGTGTTTGGCAATTCACAACAATGTCACTGGCGATCAAAGTTACTGTATCATGACTAAATATAAGTTGGGTAAAGATGCAGGGCTGACTGGCATTACCAAAAATAGAGAATGTGGGGTTATGCGCTCTAATACTTGCCCTGAAAGATGTTCACTCATTTCGCCATGCAAAGTAAAACAAGATGCAAATAGCATTGTTAGCAATATCATTTAATCCTTCCCCCTCAGCATAGAATCACTGTTGTACATACGTTTTTTTTTTTTTTCTCAATTTCACATGTTCATTTCTCTCTTCAAACTTCCAGTTTGACCTATCTCTCATATCCAAAAAAAGAAAAGCAGATTGTATTATACAAAAATGCAAACCAATTTTCACACAGTGAATTCTCTTACAAAGTCATAAAATGGCGTAATAATGGCTACATCCACATTGGAGGAAGATAATTCTAAACATTCCTTCATGGAGTATAACATACATATAAAAACGTTTTTTTCTTGCTGAAATCAAACCTGTACCTTAAATTAAGAGATATATTACAAGGAAGTAATCATATAAAAGCGCCATTGCGTTTCTCGCCAAATGTTAGGAATTAAAATGTGAGCCCAAAACAGCAGTCACACTTCTGTGATTCCGGGGATAGTTGGCTGTGTGAATGCGGGGTAGGGCAGCAGTTTCACTAAGAAACAAATGAAAGCAGGCGACTGACATGAACATCATTGCTATTCCCAGAAACCACATCTTTGTTACTTTTCCTCAGCTATGGACTTTAAAGGGACAGTTCACTCCAAAATCAGTTTGTTGCATTTTAGACCTCAAGTGGTTTAATGTTGATTTGAGTCTACATCCCACCCCATCTAGTGTTTATCCAGCTATAGCCTAAACCCAAAATGAGTAGAAATGATAGGCACTGAATTATACTGTGTCCATCTTTGCCATTGAGGTTTACAGCTGGACCTACACAACAGATGGCATGGGATGTGGCCTCATGTTTGCCTAAACATCTAACTGTTACCATGGTTACTCAATGGATTTTCAGCCTGACCAAGTCTCCCTAAAAAAAAGACACAATAGTCCATAAGCCAGAATGTTGAAGAAAATTATATTTACACTTACTTTCCTGGTTGTACATGCTGTTGGTCCTTTTGGCGGTAGGTGGTGGAGATACGGTATCCACAGGAAAGTGTTGTTTACCCGACTTTTTGCAGCGCTGGTAGGTTCTGTCTTGTATTTTCAATCTCTTGACGCTTTGCATGTGATGCACAATATGTAAACAATAGCCTAATGTAACCGAATGTAGTCGACCAAACATGCAATCAGCTGGAAGTGTTTGCTGTTTGGTCCATGTCTGTTCGGTTAGGCTCGGCCATATTGTGCAAGTGTTTGTAACATGCGAATTGCATCAGTATTGGAAAATAAAACCAGAAATTCAAACCGATATACAGACCAGCGTACTGAAGGTCGGGTTGATAAAAAAATATCCACAGGGAAGTGTAATCAGATTATGTCCAACATAGGGACAAAATCAGCAGACAACAGGTAAAGTAAGTTGAATTGGAGTTTGTTCAACATTCTGACTTGTAATGGGACTGTTTGGGCATGCAGAGCCTTCATGTGAGAGACGAGTGTTTAAGCATTTCACTCTTGGATTCTAAAAGAGGCTAGCCTCATGTCAACATTAGACCACTGCTGAGATCTGAAAACATTGGACAAATTTGGAGTGAACTCGCTCTTTAAGGGTCATGGCTGGAGGGACCTTGAGAGTATTTCCCAAAGCAGAATTAACAAGTGTGGGCAAGTTAATTTTCATGACTATTCTGAAACAATGACAACCTGTGTGTGGATGATAGAGATGCTGCGTTTGATCATTTCCATGGACAACATGATGCTTCGCCATGTGAGGCGATACGTAGATCACCGTAAGACTTGGAAGTCAGTGATTTTTCACTCAACAACAACAGGAACAAAAACAACTACAAACCCAACTAGTCAATTACATTTTGCCAGCAGAAACAAGTTTTGTTCTAAATATGACAAAAGGTGACTGACAGTTGAAGAGAAAACGAGCATGCCAATTCAAATCGCTTTTAATTTGGTTAGTGTGCTTCCAAATTATCTTACTGTTGGCCAAGGAGTATTCCTTGAGAATATGAAGCAAGCCTTTGACTAAATTAAAGGCTTACCAGTCTTACCTCTTTAAAAAAAAAAACATCAAATGTCTAATATTTCCACACCGTCACCCAGCACAGCACACTTCACTTTGAAAAAAGCCAGTGTACCTTTTCTACAATACAACCTAGTACACTCACACAAAAACGTTTCTCTCTTTAAATTCTCATCATTAAATGAGTCTTCTTTCGGAAGCATATTTCAATATAGAACTTATTTGTTTGAACACAAAAATATTAAGTGAATACACATCAATGCGCACAGAAGTCCTTCAACTGGGAAAGGATAAAGTCTGTGTTGGCAACCAGTGGACAGGGAAAAATATAACATTTTGCTGATTCTAAGTAGAGATCATTTAATATAAATGCTGAGTGAGTAGAATAAGAGGTGGCACGTTAATAGTGCTTAGTATATTAATGTATGTATACATACTCATATGTATAAGTGAGTTGTGTACCTAAATAATAAAATGTATTAAAGAGCAGCCTGAGAGGCTTGAAGTGTGGTTGGAAAAAACTATAAACCCTAACCCTTGCCCCCAACTTTAACTTCCATTGACCCCCACCCACCTTAAACCCAGACAAAAAAGCAGAACTTTTTTTTTGCCAAACCCAAATTATGAACCCAATCGTCACCTCTATCCTTATCATTAACCGTTTGAGCACTAGGACCCACCTTTTTGCATTTCAGCGCAGCCCTTTTCAATGGCCAATCATGAGGATTGTTTACAAAAAGGCAGAGCACTCCTTAACGAGCACCAACAATTTCCATGACAGGGAAAGCAACAATAATGTAAAGATAATGATGATAATAATAATAATACTATAAAACTATGTTGTGAAAAATATCATGAAAGGTTACACTAAAAGTATTCAAATCGAAGGTTGGGAAGACTTTGGGCAGAGGCTTTTTGAGGGGAAAGACTTTCTGGCTGCTTGCTTTAAACCTTGCAAGGTTGTGGCCCAAGATTCTGGGCTTGAATCCACTAATACACTGAATATGTGTCTCGATCCTGACTTGTTCTAAAATGAACTAATAGTATGTGGTTAAAAACAAAAGGAGTAGAAGGAATTTTTAAAAGTAACCTTGTAAGATGACTCAATTATTTTTAAAGAGACACTTCTCTACTCTTTCATTGTTGATTTTGACTCACAAACCATTGAAATGACTGTTTGGCAGACTACAGACACCTTTTACATGTATTAAGACCAAGAGGGGGGGGGGGGGAAATAGCATATTAATCAATCTCACTTCCCCTCCAATAACGGACCAGTGTTCAGGTAGTCCACAGCCCCTTAATCACGATTTACGCGAGCGAGAGAAAGAAAACAAAGGAACACAACTTCATAGAAGTTAAGGAGAACCAATGACAAGATAATCCCAACGGGGTGGGCTTTTGATGACCAGATGAGGAGTTCTGAGCAAGACAAAATCAACTGTCACCCCATATGATTCCATTCACACTGGGAGGGGATTCAATCCATCTTGCACCAAGGAAAATGTTGTTCCTACAATGTGAAAACGCATGTTTTCTAGAACTCTGTTAACTTAACACATTAATTACACTCCCTGGAGAGTGCATATCTGCACTGCAAGTTTGATTGAATTCCAGCCCATCAGAGTACAAACGAGACATTACCGTGGCCAGCAGCAAGTCACAACACATCCCACGAGAAGCACATAGGTTCCCTTACAGAAAACATGAGGAAAGCTCATTATCAAAAAGATTCACTTTGCAATCTTTAAAACAGAATGCTTTGGTTAATAATATACTGCTTTTCAAGTATGAAACAGACATATGATGTATTCATAAAATGCACTAATAAAATCATACTTCTCATGGCAGCATGTGGTCTCATGTGGCTTGAAGCGGCCTGGTCTCGTTTGGTTCTGAAGGTTGGCGGAACGTTTTCACTCCCCCTTTCCCTGGCCTCCCTCACCTGGTCAACCACGTTTTACGATTCTGGGAGTGGTGTATTCCTGAACACTAGCAGTTACTACACTCATATTACTGAACCCGGACAGAACAGTTACTACACTGACTAAATGTTGATTATAATGCCTTCGTAAGCTGTCAAAGGTATCGGAAACTGTCATAACAGGTTATAATGGATTATAACAGACACTTATGTGATGCGTACGACCGCTGAAATAACTATGTCGTAAACACCAAGACTTATGACACTGTTATGTAGTACATATGAGCATAACTTGATTTAGGATTCGATTCTAAGTTGGTTAAGAAATTGAAAGTTTACATTTGACAGCCTTTAAACAGTCTTTGGGGTGTAAAGGTCCCTGCAAGCTGTTTACCCTTAGTATGCCTCGTAATGGGCACAAAGATACTCTACCGATCGATCCACAATGGGTCTTGGTATGTGATGTCTATGTAGTGGAGATAGCCTTCTTTTAACAAATCATCATCATCATCATCATCATCACCATTATTGTCATCATCAACTGCTTATTGTTTTTACATTACTTTGAGAGGCTTGTTTTATAGTCCCAGTAAGAAAACAGAAAACGAAACAAAGAAATAAATGATATCAAATGCCCTGGTTTCCAGGCGATGAAAGTAAAAAAAGAAAGCTCATTCACAGAACAAAAAGAAAGAAAAACTCCTATCACAGCAGATACTGCTCATCTTCTGTCTGTATGCTTTACACCACAGTGTCTGAGTAAGTGGCGTGTGGTCTAGGAGCAGGAATGGACCACACCGTTCTTCTGCAGCTCTGAGTCCCCGGGCCCCGGCTCAGAACACAGGCTGAGCGAAGACGCCTTATTGGTCAGTGACAACATGGCTCCGCCCACACCGCCGTCCTGACCTAGACCGCTGGAGCCATTAGACACCTCACTACACACACCGCGGGAGAGCGAGAAAGGGGAGAGAGCGGGAGAGCGAGAAAGGAGAGAGAGCGGGAGAGGGGAGAGCGAGAAAGGGGAGAGAGCGGGAGAGCGAGAAAGGGGAGAGAGCGGGAGAGCGAGAAAGGGGAGAGAGCGAGAAAGAGGAGAGAGCGGGAGAGCGAGAAAGGGGAGAGAGCGGGAGAGCGAGAAAGGGGAGAGAGCGAGAAAAGGGAGAGAGCGAGAAAGGGGAGAGAGCGGGAGAGCGAGAAAGGGGAGAGAGCGGGAGAGCGAGAAAGGAGAGCGAGAAAGGGGAGAGAGCGGGAGAGCGAGAAAGGGGAGAGAGCGGGAGAGCGAGAAAGCGGGAGAGCGAGAAAGGGGAGAGAGCGGGAGAGCGAGAAAGGGGAGAGAGCGAGAAAGGGGAGAGAGCGGGAGAGCGAGAAAGGGGAGAGAGCGAGAAAGGGGAGAGAGCGGGAGAGCGAGAAAGGGGAGAGAGCGAGAAAGGGGAGAGAGCGGGAGAGCGAGAAAGGGGAGAGAGCGGGAGAGAGCGGGAGAGAGCGAGAAAGGGGAGAGAGCGAGAAAGGGGAGAGAGCGGGAGAGCAAGAAAGGGGAGAGAGCGGGAGAGCGAGAAAGGGGAGAGAGCGGGAGAGCGAGAAAGGCGGGAGAGCGAGAAAGGGGAGAGAGCGAGAAAGGGGAGAGAGCGAGAAAGGGGAGAGAGCGAGAAAGGGGAGAGAGCGGGAGAGCGAGAAAGAGAAAGCATGAAAGGGAGGAACAGACAGAGAGAGAGAGACAGAGTGACAGACAGAGAGCGTGACAGACAGAGGGAGCGTGACAGACAGAGTTACGATCATAAGATCATTCGATGTACAAAGACTGATGACGTGCTGTCCTGCTGAGGTGTGTGTGTGTGTCCACTCACCCGAGGGCCAGGGCAATCTCCTCTAGCTGGGCCTTGTGGTCCTGCTGGCCATTCTCTGCAGCCTTCATCTTGTACTGGACCTCATGAGCCACCTGGCTGTCCTGTAGAGACCACATCAATACACTGTCAGCTCACAGTGGCGCGTCTGTCTATGTGTCTCTCTGTGCCTGCCCGTCTGTCTATACCCGTCTGTGACTGTCCGTCTGTGCATATTCGTCCGTCTGTCTGTGCCATCCCTTGTGTCTGTGCCTGTCCGCCTGTCCGCCTGCCCGTCAGTCCTCCGCCCGCACGCCCGTCCGTGTCAGTCCGCCCATGTCCGCCCGCCCGTCCGTCCGCCCGCCCGTCCGTGTCTGTCTGTCCGTCCGCCCGCCCATACGGGCGGGGGGGGCGGACAGACGGACATGAACTGTTGGACGGACGGACACGGGCGGGCGGACAGACATGAACGGGCGGGCGGACAGGCGGGCGGACACGGACAGGCGGGCGGGCGGACAGACTGACATCAACGGGCGGGCGGACGGACACGGGCGGCCAGACACGGACAGGCGGCCCTGCCTGTCCGTCTGTCTGTCTGTCCGCGTCCGTCCGCTTGCCTGTCCGCGTCCGTCCGCCTGCCTGTCAGCCTGCCTGTCCGTGTCCGTCTGCCTGTCCGTGTCCGCCCGCCTGCCTGTCCGTCCGCCTGCCTGTCCGTGTCCGCCCGCCTGCCTGTCCGTCCGCCTGCCTGTCCGTGTCCGTCCACCTGCCTGTCCGTGTCCGTCCACCTGCCTGTCCGTGTCCGTCCGCCTGCCTGTCCGTGTCCGTCCACCTGCCTGTCCGTGTCCGTCCGCCTGCCCGTCCGTCCGCCTGTCCGTGTCCGTCCGCCTGCCTGTCCGTCTCCGTCCGCCTGCCTGTCCGTGTCTGTCCGCCCGCCTGCCTGTCCGTGTCTGTCCGCCCGCCCGCCTGCCTGTCCGTGTCTGTCCCTGCCTGTCCGCCTGCCTGTCCGCCTGCCTGTCCGTGTCTGTCCGCCTGCCTGTCCGTGTCTGTCTGTCCGCCTGCCTGTCTGTCCGCCTGCCTGCCTGTCCGTGTCTGTCCGCCTAGCTGTCCGTGTCTGTCCGCCTGCCTGTCCGTGTCTAACATGAACACAAACCACACTATAGGGAAAAACACCACACAACAAGTTGCACATAACACTAGCAATACCTCAATAGGGCAGTGGTTCTCAGTACTGGTCCCGGGAACCCAAAGGTGTGCACATTTTTGTTTTTGTCCTAGCACTACACACCAGATTCAAATCATCAAAGCCAGATGATGAGTTGATGATTTGAATTAGGTGTGTAGTGCTAGGGCAAAAACAAAAATGTGCACCCCTTTCGGTCCCCAGGACCAGGATTGACAACCACTGCTATAGGGCGTTGTGAGCAGAGCAGAAGAATTCCCATTGTAAAAGGCAGACAAACTACTATTCTCCCCTCCATCTCTCCCTCACCATGGCCATCTGGCGGGTCCTCTTGCCGATCTCCCTCTCCACCTGATGCAGCTCCATGCTGAGCTGTTCGCTGGACACCAAGGCAGCGCTGCTGGAACCCCCCGCTGGACCGGGCCACTTCCCCTGCTGGCCCTGGTTCTGACCTGGCTGGGAGGGCTGGGCCACCAGGGCACTGACCTCCCTCTGAGGAGGACGGGGAGGAGGGTGTTCAGGGTTAATAAGGTCAATCTTTCCCTACTAATAACCTCTTCTCTACCATTACTTACAAGCTTGGTTTCCCCCACACCCAAAAAGTTTTTGCCTTAATTGATTTCAACGCAAAAGGTTGTGTTTGTCCGATCGCTGTGTGTGTGTGGATACCCACCTCCATGCCGTGGATCTGGGTCTGTTGGGTGATCTGCTGGTTGACCTGTTGGAGCTCAATCTTCAGATGCTCTCTGTCCTGAGCTGGCATAGACAGCCTGAGAGAGGGGAAACGAGAACCAAGCCATCAGAATTACTGATACATAACGCATTAATAGATGGATGGATGGAGTGATGAGAGGAGTGTTTGATCGTACCTTTCACTGAAGTGTCCCTGAGAGGAGGAGCCAGTCTGGTGGGAGGGGTAGGAGGCGCCGCCCCAGCCTCCGTGGTTCCCATAGGAGTACTCCGCTGTGGGCGGGACAACCACGCGTTAACCACCAATTGTATGTCTTAGAAACACGGTTCGACTCAGTCATATTCATGAAGCAACAAACGGAAGAAAACAGACAAACCGGGAGGGACAACATGGATATGTCTATAATGCTCATTTTCAAAAAACGTTTTAAGTATTCCGTTGTGAGCCCTAATGAGCTCAACCCAGATGACAGAGATTGAGTAAGTTGATTGGTCTCCCTACCGGCCATGGGCTTGGGTCCCTGGGTAGAGGCAGAGGCCATGGCCTGCACGGGGCCTGTTGTCTGGTAGCCTGTCTTGGAGGTGCGTGAGATGGCCCCGAAGCGCGACACGGTGGGCTGGGGGCCGAAGGGGATGATGGGGTCGTCGTCTTTCACCTCTGCCCCCCGCCTGGCCTGGGCCTCCATGGAAGGCTCCCCCCGCAGACCTTTACAATCCACATTCTAGAGGGGGAGAGAGGGACAATTTAGAATTGTCATTTAGCAGGCCTCTAATTTAGTCAGTAAGAGTAGCAGGTCCTCAATTTATCAGGCCCTCAATTTATCAGGCCCTCAATTTAACAGTCATTCTACAGAAAAATAAAGGTGTGGATGGGTGGGTGAGATGGTGGGGGGTCATTTATCAAATGTAGTCATTTAGCAGACACTAATTCAGAGTGAAATACAATAATTACAAAAAGGAGAAGGGGAGAAAGAGGCAGTTGGAGAGAAAAGTGAAGATAAAAGCAATTAACAATTTAGCCAAAAAAGGGACGGTAGAAGGGACAAATGAAAGCTAAAATCCTCCTAATGAAGCATATTTTCAACATTGTTCCTGTGACAACTGAACCAGTAATACTTTCAGAAACAGTGTCTTACTAAGACGCACCGCCACTATTCCAGCTGTCACTCACCATCATCTCCATGGCGCCGGGCGCCATGATTTCTTTGGGCTTGGCGTCCTTGGTGACAATGTAGGAGCCGATGGTGTCACAGGACCAGGGAGAATACTGGCCCCCGTAGTCCGGCTCCCTGCACTTCCCAAAGGCTTTGGAGCTCTCCTCCCCATACTATGGAGGCAGACACAGGTGTGTGTTAGCAAGCTACTTGTGCTAACAGTACTGCATAGCAATGCTAACTTGGAAACATAATTTGAACATGCTAAAACACAGGCATTTTAGAAAAGTGTCATACAGGGCAGAATAATATAAAATGTACATTTTTGTGTGAAACAGGGTCATCGCTAGATAAATGAGTGTCATAGCTAAAACAGCATCAAAAGCCCTGTTTTGTAAATGTTATAAAAGGATTATAGTTTCACTTCCCAATTAAATAATGTCATGACATTAATCCTCCCAGTTGGGAGCTTTGAAGGCCTACACATGTGAGCAGTAACAGTTTGTTTCTGGACTGTACCACGCAGAGCTCTGACTCTAATGCAGGGGTTCTCAAACTTTTTGGGGCCTTTTGTGATAGCAAATTTATCAGGGACCTCTCATAATCAGAACACAACTCGAGTGCAATAAAAATAGTCTACAATACGTTTTACTATGACGTCTGCAGTGCATGGCTGGACGAACCAAGTCTTGGGCCTGGGGATTGAACATTTAAAAAGGCCCGCCTCTTGGCATCAGAGAGAAAATGTTGCAGTTTTCAAGATAATTTCCAGCAATTCTACAAAATGTTGGGGGGCAGAGATTTTTTGTTGTTGCAGCTTTAAAACTAATATCCTGCAATTCTACACATTTTGCCATGAGTCAGAGAGAAAACTTTGCCGTTTTAAAGCTTAAATTACAGTGCATTTATGTAAAATAGTTTTGGGGAATAGTTTTCAGTGGAAAAGTGATAATTGGTGGAGTACTGTGGATACCAATATCCCTGTGAGCCTCCCATGCCCATGTTGCCAAGGGTTAAGAACATAAATTGCAGATTAATAATATTACATTGTATTGTATTACACACTTTAAAAACGTATTCCACAGATTCCTTTGCCAAAAGTCATTTAATATGTTGTAAGTGATATAAAATAAATAAATACAATAATTAAATAAAAAAATGGTTAAAAATAATTAATTTGTGGAATTTCTTTCCTTCTTAATGCGTTGGAACCAATCAGTTGTGTTGTGACAAGGTAGGGGTGGTACACAGAAGATAGTCCTATTTGGTAAAAGACCAAGTCCATATTATGGCAAGAACAGCTCAAATAAGCAAAGAGAAACAACAGTCCATCATTACTTTAAGACATGAAGGTCAGTCAATCCGGAAAATGTCAAGAACTTTTAAAGTTTCTTCAAGCGCAGTCGCAAAAACCATCAAGCGCTATTGATGAAACTGGCTCTCATAAGGACACCCACAGGAAAGGAAGACCTAGAGTTACCTCTGCTGCAGAGGATAAGTTCATTAGAGTTACCAGCCTCAGAAATAAGCCCAAATAAATGTTTTACATAGTTCAAGTAACAGAAACACAAGCAATGGACATTAGACCGGTGGAAATCTGTCCAAATTTGCGATTTTTGGTTCCAACTGCCGTGTCTTTGTGAGACGCAGAGTAGGTGAACGGATGATCTCCGCATGCGTGATTCCCACCATGAAGCAGGTGGTGTGATGGTGCTTTGCTGGTGACACTGTCAGTGATTTATTTAGAATTCAAGGCACACTTAACCAGCATGGCTACCACAGCATTCTGCAGCGATATGCCATTCCATCTGGTTTGCGCTTAGTGGGACTATCATTTATTTTTCAACAAGACAATGACCCAAAACACACCTCCAGGCTGTGTAAAGGCTATTTAACCAAGAAGGAGAGTGATGGAGTGCTGAATCAGATGACCTGGTCTCCACAATCCCCCAACCTCAACCCAATTGAGATGGTTTGGGATGAGTTGGACCGCAGAGTGAAGGAAAGCAGCTAACAAGTGCTCAGCATATGTGGGAACTCCTTCAAGACTGTTGGAAAAGCATTCCTCATGAAGCTGGTTGAGAGAATGCCAAGAGTGTGCAAAGCTGTCATCAAGGCAAAGGGTGGCTACTTTGAAGAATCTCAAAAATAAAATATATTTTGATTTGTTTAACACTTTTTTGGTTACTACATGATTCCATGTGTGTTATTTCATAGTTTTGATTATGCTACAATGTAGAAAATATTCGTAGGTGTCCAAACTTTTGACTGGTACTGTATGCATGTATGTATGTATGTATGTATGTATGTATGTATGTATGTATGTATGTATGTATGTATGTATGTATGTATGTATGTATGTATGTATGTATATATATATATATATATATATATATTGTGTGATGTCACGAGAGGCTGTGTCCTGGAGGGACGTTACATCCCCCTGAGGTGGCTGCAAACCCAGACAGCTATGGCTCCATCTGCTGGTATGGTCGGGAACTCCACCCCTCTATGGCCAATCTTCCCACGCAGCTGAAACAAATGAGGAGCTGATGAGCTGAAGGTTTGGGAAGGGAAGAGACACAGTCTCCAACCGGGGCTCTCTGGAGGACAAGAGTGCTGCACGTCCACTTCCATGAGGAATATAAGGATTTGGAGATACTTACCTTTGGGAAATACTCACCTTTGGATATATGCACCTGTGGAAATACGTGAGAGACATTTGGAAGGACTTTTTGCTGGGTTGGCCACTAGCTGCAACGTGGACTACAGTAAGGCTGGGGAAAAGTTATCTGAGCGAGTGAGAATTATGATTTTGGATGTGGAAGAGACATCCCTGAACTGTTAACCCTTAAAGAGCCACAAGAGAACAGAATTTTGTTATATTTTCGTTAATTTCCCAAGACCTATAATAAAATCCTTGTTTTGTTTGAACCTTGTCTCCTTGCACTACTTGAGCAATCCCGCTGAAAGCTGTGTAGCCTCTCGTGACGTCACAGATGGTGGAGAATACGGGCACGCTCAAGCGTTAATAGTGCATGTCAGAGGAGGATACCGAAGGTTTGATCACCCAGTTTTCCAAGTTGGCCGTAGGCTCCCCGCCGACTGAAATGGAGGACATATTGAAAGCCCTTGTTGCTGGCCAGCAAGCCCAGATGCAAGCAAACGTGGCTCTCTTGGAGGAGCAAAAGAAAGCCAACCTTCTGAAGGCAGAGGAGTTGCAGTTGCAGAGACAGAGGGTGGTCCAAAATACCCGCCCAATAAAGGCAAGTGACTTTATATCTAAGATGGGAGCTACCGATGACATTGAGGCATACCTGCATGCATTTGAGGCCACGGCCACTAGGGAAGCCTGGCCCAAGCAACAGTGGGTTGGTCTGTTAGCCCCCTTTCTAACCGGGGAATCGCTGAATGCTGTCCGGGACCTGGGCCCTGACCAGGTTACTGACTATGATGCCCTGAAGTCTGAGATCCTCAGCAGATATGGACTCACAAAGTTTGGTATGGCCCAGCGCTTTCACAGTTGGACCTTCCAACCAGACCAACCTCCTCGGGCGCAGATGCATGAACTTGTCCGAATCGCAAGGAAATGGCTGGATCCGCAGAGGAATACAGCAGCGGCGGTGGTGGAGGCCGTTGTGGTGGATCGTTACCTCACGCGCCCTGCCTTATGAGGCAAAACGGGTCATCAGTCAACAGGCCTTGACCACGGCTGATCTGACCGTGGAAGCTGTGGAAAAGTACCAGGCCACAGCGGAGATGCTGAATGCTTCCCGAAAAGACCCCAGGAGTGCGGCCCCACCACAAATGGGAAGAACCCGTCCAAAGGACCCCAAGGTCTCGAACCCAGCCACGTCAGGACTTATCCCGGCTCCAGGGGGAGCCAGAAACCAGGCGGGTCCAAGAAGAGTACACCAGGAGGGGGAAACTCGACAGTGTTACCGGTGTGGGGAGATGGGACATATCTCCTGGCAGTGTGGGAAACCAGCCGATGAACCTATGCCCACTGCGGAGTCCTCCAGCTCAGCACCCACACACCGTTTGCCTCGCTCTTGGGAGTCGTAGATGGCGGCCCAGATCGACCCCCACCTGCCCGGTAACTGTGAATCACCATGATATGGAGGCCTTACTGGATTCTGTAGCCGGGCCACCCTGGTGCGTAAGGATTTGGTGGGCCCAACGTGTCTGACCCCCGGGAAAGTCCTCCCAGTTTCCTGTGTCCATGGGGACACCAGAGAATACCCCATTACTGAACTTACAATGACCAGCACACGGGGAACCATACACACGACGGCGGGGGTGGTTGATTCCCTCCCCGTCCCTGTCCTAATTGGACGAGACTGCCCAGCCTTTTACCCACTCTGGAGAGAGTCTCAGGAGAGGATAACCCGAGTACCTCGGAAACGGAGAGGCAAGACTCATCCTGGGAAGGCTCCGGTGCAATCCTCCGAGTTACTCACTCCCGCCCGGGCTCTGATAGGGATGGCAGGTGCCCAGACCGACACAGAGACGGAGCTACAGAATCTGGACAAAGAACTGTCTGGTCTGAAGGGGACCGCTGAGAGGTATCGTTTGTTAAAGCAACAGTTAGACATGAAGACAGAAGAGTTAGATATCCTCCAGGCTAAACTCCAACAGAGCTCCTTCCATAAGCAACAGGAGGAGCTGGAGAGGCTGCGCAGGACCATCGAGGAGTGTGAGGAGACCCTGCGCAGTAGTAAGGAGGTCCAGAAGAAGGCAGAGGAGAAGTACAAGGTGTTGGAGAACAAGATGAAGAATGCGGAGGCAGAGAGAGAGAAGGAACTGAAAGCTGCTCAACAGAAGCTAAACTCTGCTAAAACCAAGGCTGATGCGTTCAGTAAGAAACTCAAGGAGAGACAACAGGAGGCTGAGTCCCTGGTCCTAGAGTTGGAGGAGTTGAAGAGAGAGCAGTCTGGCAAGCACCACGGCAATGCGGACGCCCTCTCCCGGCGTGATGCCTTCTTCGCTGCCGTTACCCCGACGAGGACGTCGGTCCCGAGGAGGGGGATGTGTGATGTCACGAGAGGCTGTGTCCTGGAGGGACGTTACATCCCCCTGAGGTGGCTGCAAACCCAGACAGCTATGGCTCCATCTGCTGGTATGGTCGGGAACTCCACCCCTCTATGGCCAATCTTCCCACGCAGCTGAAACAAATGAGGAGCTGATGAGCTGAAGGTTTGGGAAGGGAAGAGACACAGTCTCCAACCGGGGCTCTCTGGAGGACAAGAGTGCTGCACGTCCACTTCCATGAGGAATATAAGGATTTGGAGATACTTACCTTTGGGAAATACTCACCTTTGGATATATGCACCTGTGGAAATACGTGAGAGACATTTGGAAGGACTTTTTGCTGGGTTGGCCACTAGCTGCAACGTGGACTACAGTAAGGCTGGGGAAAAGTTATCTGAGCGAGTGAGAATTATGATTTTGGATGTGGAAGAGACATCCCTGAACTGTTAACCCTTAAAGAGCCACAAGAGAACAGAATTTTGTTATATTTTCGTTAATTTCCCAAGACCTATAATAAAATCCTTGTTTTGTTTGAACCTTGTCTCCTTGCACTACTTGAGCAATCCCGCTGAAAGCTGTGTAGCCTCTCGTGACGTCACAATATATATATATATATACACACACACAGTGGGGGAAAAAAGTATTCAGTCAGCCACCAATTGTGCAAGTTCTCCCACTTAAAAAGATGAGAGAGGCCTGTAATTTTCATCATAGGTACACGTCAACTATGATAGACAAAATGAGGAAAAAATTTCCAGTAAATTACATTGTAGGATTTTTAATGAATTTATTTGAAAATTATGGTGGAAAATAAGTATTTGGTCAATAACAAAAGTTTCTCAATACTTTGTTATATACCCTTTGTTGGCAATGACACAGGTCAAACGTTTTCTGTAAGTCTTCACAAGGTTTTCACACACTGTTGCTGGTATTTTGGCCCATTCCTCCATGCAGATCTCCTCTAGAGCAGTGATGTTTTGGGGCTGTTGCTGGGCAACACAGACTTTCAACTCCCTCCAAAGATTTTCTATGGGGTTGAGATCTGGAGACTGGCTAGGCCACTCCAGGACCTTGAAATGCTTCTTACGAAGCCACTCCTTCGTTGCCCGGGCGGTGTGTTTGGGATCATTGTCATGCTGAAAGACCCAGCCACGTTTCATCTTCAATGCCCTTGCTGATGGAAGGAGGTTTTCACTCAAAATCTCACGATACATGGCCCCATTCATTCTTTCCTTTACACGGATCAGTCGTCCTGGTCCCTTTGCAGAAAAACAGCCCCAAAGCATGATGTTTCCACCCCCATGCTTCACAGTAGGTATGGTGTTCTTTGGATGCAACTCAGCATTCTTTGTCCTCCAAACACGACGAGTTGAGTTTTTACCAAAAAGTTCTATTTTGGTTTCATCTGACCATATGACATTCTCCCAATCCTCTTCTGGATCATCCAAATGCACTCTAGCAAACTTCAGACGTGCCTGGACATGTATTGGCTTAAGCAGGGGGACACGTCTGGCACTGCAGGATTTGAGTCCCTGGCGGCGTAGTGTGTTACTGATGGTAGGCTTTGTTACTTTGGTCCCAGCTCTCTGCAGGTCATTCACTAGGTCCCCCCGTGTGGTTCTGGGATTTTTGCTCACCGTTCTTGTGATCATTTTGACCCCACGGGGTGAGTTCTTGCGTGGAGCCCCAGGTCGAGGGAGATTATCAGTGGTCTTGTATGTCTTCCATTTCCTAATAATTGCTCCCACAGTTGATTTCTTCAAACCAAGCTGCTTACCTATTGCAGATTCAGTCTTCCCAGCCTGGTGCAGGTCTACAATTTTGTTTCTGGTGTCCTTTGACAGCTCTTTGGTCTTGGCCATAGTGGAGTTTGGAGTGTGACTGTTTGAGGTTGTGGACAGGTGTCTTTTATACTGATAACAAGTTCAAACAGGTGCCATTAATACAGGTAACGAGTGGAGGACAGAGGAGCCCCTTAAAGAAGAAGTTACAGGTCTGTGAGAGCCAGATATCTTGCTTGTTTGTAGGTGACAAAATACTTATTTTCCACCATAATTTGCAAATAAATTCATAAAAAATCCTACAATGTGATTTTCTGGAAATGTTTTCCTCAATTTGTCTGTCATAGTTGACGTGTACCTATGATGAAAATTACAGGCCTCTCTCATCTTTTTAAGTGGGAGAACTTGCACAATTGGTGGCTGACTAAATAATTTTTTTCCCCACTGTATATATATATCTACACACCCCTGCAGTACCGCCGCGGACCTTTGGGTTACGTTATGTAACCCCGGTTCTCTGAAGGAGATGAGGGAGACATCTCACTATGGGACACGCCATCTTTTGTGGGTCATTGGTTGAAGCCTTATTCAAATCATGCCCAACAGGCCAATCAGAGCTTTGTGGGTGTACGCCCCGTGTGTCTATATAACAACCTGCACTGCTCTGGTTTCCTTATTCTTCGCCTCTTCACAAGTATATTTGGTTACTAGCCCGTTAAGCAGCTTTCAGAAAACTCTCAACTTAACTGTTCCTCTCGGTGTGGGTTACCACCCCACCTTGGAGCATTGGTTGGCTTATTTTGTATTTTCAGGAATTCTGCTAACTGCAGCCTCACTTTACAGAGTGAAGTTACCTCAGTTTGTTAGCAGGCTTTTTGTTGTCGGCTAGCTACAGTACTCCTGTTGCCTGGCCTACACACAATTGATGTTGTTAGCTAGCTAGCACCACTGCTTTAGCATCCCGCTAATAGCAGGTTCCCACACATTTTTGCTACTTTTACCCAGGGTCTCTAGCTCTCCGTCGGTTCCCACCGTTCGGAGTTAGCTAGCTGAACTTTAAAGTGTCTTGGCTAGTTAGTGGGCTAACGGCACCACTGGTGTTTTAGCTAGCAACCTCTGGGCTAAACCCCCATTCGGTTTGTTTGGCTAGCACAAGCAGTGATGTTTCTTCAGTGTGTTACCCACCATTGAAGCACCATACCTTTTACATTCTCCTGTAAAAGATAACCCAGCCGAGCGTTCTACCTCGAGTTACTTGGTTTACACACCATCCCAGGGCGGCAGGTAGCTTAGTGGGTAAGAGCGTTGTGCCAGTAACCGAAAGGTTGCTGGTTCTAATCCCCGAGCCGACTAGGTGAAAAATCTGTCGATGTGCCCTTGAGCAAGGCACTTAACCCTAATTGCTCCTGTAAGTCGCTCTGGATAAGAGCATCTGCTAAATGACTAAAATTGTAAATGCAAATCCCATAGTGAGATGTTGAACCTAGTCGACTGAAAGAGAACCCACTTTGAGAATCCCTGCTTTAATGTGTTGACCCTGAGAGACCTAAGTTGTGTGTGGGTCTCACCTCTGGGGGGTAGTCACTAGGGAAGGTGTGGGTGTGGGTGGGGGAGGCAGCGAACGGCGGGGGGGAGATGACCTTCCTCTCCTCCAGCTGGGCCATCAGCTCCTTGCGGCGGCGGTGCAGGTAGTCCAGGCTGGGCTGGGAGGAGCGTCCGTACTGCTCCTAGATAACACACCACGGGACACAGTTTATCAGACAACTACTCAGTATTTCCATAATGACACTAAACTATCTGCATCTTAATGATCATTAAAATGATGAAAGATATCAGACTTCTGGTCAACTAACGAGATAAATGTAAATCTCAAGGAAGCTGCAGCTCACAAGACAACAACTGCATAGTAGTCAGTCAGTGTATATGGTCACCAACCTCCGTCCTGGAGTGTTACAGGGTGTGCTAGCTTTTTTCTCAACCCAGTGCTAACACACCCTGATTCAACTGATCAACTGCTCATCATGACCTTAGACAGGTTGAATAAGGTTTTACTGTTGGCCTGAAACAAACGTCTATATACCTTGTAAGTTTCCTGGACCAGGGTTGCTGACCACGGATGTACACACAGAGAAACATGACAGACTGTGGAGAAACCAAACTCACCCTGACGTAGGACCTCATGGATTGGGGCTGGGCCCCAGTTGGGTAGTACCCCTCTGGGGGGTACCTCTCCCTGGCCGCCTGCTCCTGGTGGTAGGGGTGGTTAGGGGGCACATCCAGGGGCGCGGGGCTCATCCGGACCATGTCGTCCCTCTGCGAGGAGTATGGCTGGGGTGGAGGCGGGGGACCAGGGTAAGGGTCGTGGCGGCCCCGGGTGTCATAGTGGGGAGGGTAGGAGAAGGGGGGGGGCGGAGTGGGGAGCCGGGTAAGGGCGCTCGGGGGGGCCATAGCCGGGATAGGGGTCCTGGTAGGCTGGTCCAGCGGGCTCGCCGGGGGGAGGGGGGTTTCGGATGTAGCGCTGAGTGGAGTACTGGGGGGGCTGCTGGTAGGGATATCCTGGAGGACAGGGGGGGACACGTTGACATGTTGATTTACTTTACACGTTTTTGTTTCATATTGGTTCAAAACACATCATAGGTTCAAAACACATTTTCTATTGATAGAGCTGAAATTAGTTGCTATGAAAAAATATATTACAGCTGCGGAAAAAATTAAGAGACCACTGCAAAATGATCAGTTTCTCTGGTTTTACTATTTATAGATATGTGTTTGGGTAAAAATAACATTTTTGTTTTATTCTATAAAACTACTGACAACATTTCTCCCAAATTCCAAAGAAAAATATATTGTCATTTAAAGCATTTATTTGCAGAAAATGACAACTGGTCAAAATAACAAAAAAGATGCAGTGTTGTCAGACCTCGAATAATGCAAAGAAAATAAGCTCATGTTCATTTTTAAACACAATACTAATGTTTTAACTTAGGAAGAGTTCAGAAATCAATATTTGGTGGAATAACCCTGATTTTCAATCACAGCTTTCATGCGTCTTGGCATGCTCTCCACCAGTCTTTCACATTGATGTTGGGTGACTTTATGCCACTCCTGGCGCAAAAATTCAAGCAGCTTGGCTTTGTTTGATGGCTTGTGACCATCCATCTTCCTCTTGATCACATTCCAGAAGTTTTCAATGGGGTTCAGGTCTGGAGATTGGGCTGGCCATGACAGGGTCTTGATCAGGTGGTCCTCCATCCACACCTTGATTGACCTGGCTGTGTGGCATGGTGCATTGTCCTGCTGGAAAAACCAATCCTCAGAGTTGGGGAACAATCTCAGAGCAAAAGGAAGCACGTTTTCTTCCAGGACAACCTTGTACATGGCTTGATTCATGCGTCCTTCACAAAGACAAATCTGCCCGATTCCAGGCCTTGCTGAAGCACCCCCAGATCATCACCGATCCACCACCAAATTTCACAGTGGGCACGAGACACTGTGGCTTGTAGGCCTCTCCAGGTCTCCATCGAACCATTAGACGACCAGGTGTTGGGCAAAGCTGAAAATTGGACTCATCAGACAAGATGACCTTAACACAGTCCTCTACGGTCCAATCCTTATGGTATTTTGCAAACCTCAGCCTGGCTCTTCTTTGCTTCTCATTGATGAAGGGCTTTTTTCTAGCTTTGCACAACTTCAGCCCTGCCCCTAGGAGCCTGTTTCGAACTCGCCGTGCACTTCTCACCAGCTGCCGTTTGTCATTCTTTTTGAAGGTCACTTGTTGTCATCCTACGGTTGTTGAATGACATTCGAATGAGTTGGCGGTCATCCCGGTCAGTAGAGAATAGTTTTCGCCCTCTGCCGGTCTGTAGCTTTGTTGTCCCCAATGTCTGCTGCTTGAACTTGTTCTTATGAACCGCCGTCATTTAAATGTTAATGATGGAAGCAACCTGACGCTCACTGTATCCCCCTGCCAGTAAAGCCAGAATTGAACCCTTCTTTTCCTCACTCAAAACTTTCCTTTTCAACTCTTTTGGCATGGTCAATAGTTATTTTTGGATTAATATTACTTTTGAGGTACTATTATCACTGTTTTTGCCATCCAGCTGGTCCTATTGCAAGAGGATAGTGATGACCACAGCAGTGGTTTTTATACTTTTCCTCGTTAAATTAGATTTGGTTCAGGTGATCACCTAATCAGTACCTAATTCAGTAGAATGAGGTGTGCCTGTGTTGGAATCCAACAGACACTGGAATGGAATGGCTGTCATACATGTAGAGATGCTGATTTAAGAAAAATTTGCAGTGGTCTCTTAATTTTTTCCAGAGCTGTATATATATTTTTGCTATCAAATAAAATACGATATAGCAACCAAACAAACATTTGAACAACATAAAACGTTTCATCAACGTTCAGCCTCACCTTGAGGGTACTGCGAAGGCTCGTACTGGGAGGCAGAGGGCGGTTGGCGTGAGTCGGAGTAGTACATGTCAGGCAGCTGCTGCTGGTACATCTGAGGCCCCCGGGGCATCACACCACCGGGTATCTTTTTGGGCATGTGGTCGCCTGGCCCCCTGGAGTGGCCCATGGCATGGGGGGGCTGAGGGAATCCTTGTTTGGGCCCCAAATCCAGACTGAGGGAAGAAAAACAGAGTTCTGAATACAATGCTTCATAAATCAAGTTTTTGCATTAATGTAAAAAAAGTGCCAGATTTTATAGCTAAAACACGAATTGTATTCTGTTACAAAATAGATTAACCAAAGAGATATAATAATGTCAGCTGAAAGCGGCGGTGTTTCCCACTTACGAGTCAGGGGGCAATCCCGGGGCGCTGTTGCTCCCGCCGTCCATCTTGGGCTTGCGTAACAGGTCGTAGGTCACAGGGTCGGTGCCGCGGGCGATGAGCTGGGGCATGGGGTGTCCGGCCGAGCCGTTGGTGAGGGGCGAGGGTTTCCGGGTCACCCCCATGTCCAGAGGGAGACAGTCATCCGACAGCAGGCCAGATGAGCCAGGGAGGCGAGCCGCCAAACGCTTGTTCATCTTACGGTACCTACGAACATAAAATACAGTTATCCTTGTGGCCTGGGTGGCTTGCTATAAACAAAAAATATGGATTTCACATCACTGGCAGGGGCACAGCCATGGGTGGGCCTGGGAGGGCATAGGCCCACCCACTTGGGAGCCAGGTCCACCCACTGGGGAGCCAGGCCCAGCTAATCAGAATGAGTTTTTCCCCACAAAAGGGCTTTATTACAGACAGAAATACTCCTCAGCATCCCCCCTCCTCAGACGACCCCGCAGGTAAAGAAGCCGGATGTGGAGGTCCTGGGTTGGCATGGTTACACGTGATCTTGTTGGATGTACTGCCAAATTCTCTAAAACAACGTTGGAGGCAGCTTATGGTAGAGAAATTAACATTCAATTCTCTGGCAACAGCTCTGTTGGACATTCCTGCAGTCAGCATGCCAATTGCACGCGCCCTCAAAACTTGAGACATCTGTGGCATTATGTTGTGTAACAAAACTGCACATTTTAGAGTGGCCTTTTATTGTCCCCAGCACAAGGAGCACCAGCGTAACGATCATGCCGTTTAAATCAGCTTCTTGATATGCCGCACCTGTCAGGTGATGGATTATGTTTGCAAAGGAGAAATGCTCACTAACCGGGATGTAAATAAATGTGTGCAAAAAATTGTAGATAAATAATATTTCTTTTATTTCAGCTCATGAAACATGGGACCAACATTTTACATGATGCGTTTATATTTTTGTCCATTATATATAATACACTGCTCAAAAAAATTAAGGGAACACTTAAACAACACAATGTAACTCCAAGTCAATCACACTTCTGTGAAATCAAACTGTCCACTTTGGAAGCAACACTGATTGACAATAAATGTCACATGCTGTTGTGCAAATGGAATAGACAACAGGTGGAAATTATAGCCAATTAGCAAGACACCCCCAATAAAGGACTGGTTTTGCAGGTGGTGACCACAGACCACTTCTCAGTTCCTATGCTTCCTGGCTGATGTTTTGGTCACTTTTGAATGCTGGCGGTGCTTTCACTCTAGTGGTAGCATGAGACGGAGTCTACAACCCACACAAGTGGCTCAGGTAGTGCAGCTCATCCAGGATGGCACATCAATGCGAGCTGTGGCAAGAAGGTTTGCTGTGTCTGTCAGCGTAGTGTCCAGAGCATGGAGGCACTACCAGGAGACAGGCCAGTACATCAGGAGACGTGGAGGAGGCCGTAGGAGGGCAACAACCCAGCAGCAGGACTGCTACCTCCGCCTTTGTGCAAGGAGGAGCACTGCCAGAGCCCTGCAAAATGACCTCCAGCAGGCCACAAATGTGCATGTGTCTGCTCAAACGGTCAGAAACAGACTCCATGAGGGTGGTATGAGGGCCCGACGTCCACAGGTGGGGGTTGTGCTCACAGCCCAACACCGTGCAGGACGTTTGGCATTTGCCAGAGAACACCAAGATTGGCAAATTCGCCGCTGGCGCCCTGTGCTCTTCACAGATGAAAGCAGGTTCACACTGAGCACATGTGACAGACGTGACAGAGTCTGGAGACGCCGTGGAGAACGTTCTGCTGCCTGCAACATCCTCCAGCATGACCGGTTTGGCGGTGGGTCAGTCATGGTGTGGGGTGGCATTTCTTTGGGGGGCCGCACAGCCCTCCATGTGCTCGCCAGAGGTAGCCTGACTGCCATTAGGTACCGAGATGAAATCCTCAGACCCCTTGTGAGACCATATGCTGGTGCGGTTGGCCCTGGGTTCCTCCTAATGCTAGACCTCATGTGGCTGGAGTGTGTCAGCAGTTCCTGCAAGAGGAAGGCATTGATGCTATGGACCGCCCGTTCCCCAGACCTGAATCCAATTGAGCACATCTGGGACATCATGTCTCACTCCATCCACCAACGCCACGTTGCACCACAGACTGTCCAGGAGTTGGCAGATGCTTTAGTCCAGGTCTGGGAGGAGATCCCTCAGGAGACCATCCGCCACCTCATCAGGAGCATGCCCAGGCGTTGTAGGGAGGTCATACAGGCACGTGGAGGACACACACACTACTGAGCCTCATTTTGACTTGATTTAAGGACATTACATCAAAGTTGGATCAGCCTGTAGTGTGGTTTCCACTTTAATTTTGAGGGTGACTCCAAATCCAGACCTCCATGGGTTGATAAATTTGATTTTCATTGATAATATTTGTGTGATTTTGTTGTCAGCACATTCAACTATGTAAAGAAAAAAGTATTTAATAACATTATTTCATTCATTCAGATCTAGGATGTGTTATTTTAGTGTTCCCTTTATTTTTTTGAGCAGTGTATATATTTCTGAAGGTGGAGAGGGGACTTACTTCTCCAGCTCTTCCTGAGAGTGGGCAAAGGTACAGCTGGCTCCACGGGGACAGCCCCCCTTCTGCTTCATGTCCCGACACATGTACGTCTTGTATTTACTGTGCTGGGGGGGCTAGAAAAACAGAAAAACATGTCAATAGAATAATGGTGCCCTTTTTTAGGTCCAAATATCTGGAATTGTATTCATAAATTGTAACAAAGTAGGAGTGCTGATCCAAGATCATTTTAGCCTTTTATTTAGATCATAATTAATAAGGTTACATTGACAGGACGACGCAGTATGAATACGGGCCATGATCAGTGTCAATGAGCCAGAGTGAGAGACGGACCTGTTGTGGGTCGGCTCCCTTCTTGCTGTGGTTCTGGATGAAGTCCACCAGGCCGTGGACCACAGTCTTCACCGCCACCAGACCCTTCTCCAGCTGCTCCCACGTGGGAGGGGGGGCGTCTAGAGAGCCAGAGGGTAGGGGAGAAACGAGTCAATACTTGGCATGAAGGAGTATAACACACAACATTATAATAGTGATGCTGATAACATGGACATCTGGGTCTGTTATGTCAATGATAACAATAACTTAACAATATAAATGATTGAATAGCCATTGCACGCAAAGTATTAAACCAAACTAGCCAAACAAATAATCTTCACGCCCTCTCTTTCATACATAGGCTACTGCTTAAAAGGGCTCTTAAAAAGGCCAAGTGCAGTCAAATACTGGATTTTCCTGTTTTATATATACAGTTGAAGTCTGAAGTTTACATACACTTAGGTTGGAGTCATTAAAACTCATTTTTTAACCACTCCACAAATTTCTTGTTAACAACCTATAGTTTTGGCAAGTCGGTTAGGACATCTACTTTGTGCATGACACAAGTAATCTTTCCAACAATTGTTTACAGACAGATTATTTCACTTATAATTCACTGTATCACAATTCCAGTGGGTCAGAAGTTTACATACACTAAGTTGACTGTGCCTTTAAACAGCTTGGAAAATTCCAGAAAATTATGTCATGGCTTTAGAAGCTTCTGATAGGCTAATTGACATCATTTGAGTCAATTGGAGGTGTACCTGTGGATGTATTTCAAGGCCTACCTTCAAACTCAGTGCCTCTTTGCTTGATATCATGGGAAAATCAAAAGAAAATCAGCCAAAACTTCAGAAATTTTTTGTAGACCTCCACAAGTCTGGTTCATCCTTGGGAGCAATTTCCAAACGCCTGAAGGTACCACGTTCATCTGTACAAACAATAGTACGCAAGTATAAACACCATGGGACCACGCAGCCGTCATACCACTCAGGAAGGAGACGTGTTCTGTCTCCTAGAGATGAACGTACTTTGGTGCGAAAAGTGCAAATCAATCCCAGAACAACAGCAAAGGACCTTGTGAAGACGCTGTAGGAAACAGGTACAAAAGTATCTATACCCACAGTAAAACGAGTCCTATATCGACAACCTGAAAGGCCGCTCAGCAAGGAAGAAGCCACTGCTCCAAAACCACCATAAAAAAGCCAGACCACGGTTTGCAAATGCACATGGGGACAAAGATAGAACTTTTTGGAGAAGTCCTCTGGTCTGATGAAACAAAAATAGAACTGTTTGGCCATAATGACCATCGTTATGTTTGGAGGAAAAAGGGGGTACTAGCAAGCCGAAGAACACCATCCCAATCGTGAAGCACGGGGGTGGCAGCATCATGCTGTGGGGGTGCTTTGCTGCAAGAGGGACTGGTGAACTTCACAAAATTGATGGTATCATGAGGAATTAAAATTATGTGGATATATTGAAGCAACATCAAGACATCAGTCAGGAAGTTAAAGCTTGGTCGCCAATGGGTCTTCCAAATGGACAATGACCCAAAGCATACTTCCAAAGTTGTGGCAAAATGGCTTAAGCACAACAAAGTCAAGGTATTGAAGTGGCCATCACAAAGCCCTGACCTCAATCCTATAGAACATGTGTGGGCAGAACTGAAAAAGCATGTGCGAGCAAGGAGGCCTACAAACCTGACTCAGTTACACCAGCTCTGTCAGGAGGAACGGGCCAAAATTCTTGCTTGTGGAAGGCTACCCGAAACGTTTGACCCAGGTTAAACAATTTAAAGGCAATACTACCAAATACTAATTGAGTGTATGTAAACTTCTGACCCACTGGGAATGTGATGAAAGAAATAAAAGTTGAAATAAATCACTCTAGTATTATTCTGAAATTTGACATTCTTAAAATAAAGTGGTGATCCTAACTGACCTAAGAAAGGGAATTTTTACTAGTATTAAATGTCAGGGATTGTGAAAAACTGAGTTTAAATGTATTTGGCTAACGCGTATGTAACTTCTGACTTCAACTGTGTGTGTGTGTGTGTGTATATATATATATATATATATAAAAACTACCAGTGATGGACGCACCTTCTCATTCAAGGGTTTTTCTTTATTTTTTACATTGTAGAATAATAGTGAAGACATCAAAACTATGAAACAACACGTGGAATCATGTAGTAACCCAAAAAGTGTTAAACAAATAAAAAATGTGAGATTATTCAAATAGCCACCCTTTGCCTTGATGACAGCTTTGCACACTCTTGGCATTCTCGCAACCATCTTCATGAGGTAGTCACCTGGAATGCATTTCAATTAACAGGTGTGCCTTGATAAAAGTTAACTTAATGTGTTTGAGCCAATCAGTTGTGTGGTGACGATGTAGGGGGTTATACAGAAGATAGCCCTATTTGGTAAAAGACCAAGTCCATATTATGGCAAGAACAGCTCAAATAAGCAAAGCAAAACGACAGTCCATCATTACTTTAAGACAGAAAGGGCAGTCAATATGGAACATTTCAAGAACTTTGAACATTTCTTCAAGTGCAGTCGCAAAAACCATCAAGCGCTATGATGAAACTGTCTCTCATGAGGACCACCACAGGAATGGAAGACCCAGAGTTACCTCTGCTGCAGAGGATAAGTTCATTAGAGTTACCAGCCTCAGAAATTGCAGTCCAAATAAATGCTTCAGAGTTCAAGTCACAGACACATCTCAACATCAACTGTTCAGAGGGGACTGTGTGAATCAGGCCTTCATGGTCAATTCGCTGCAAAGAAAATTCGCTCCAAATTTGGCATTTTTGGTTCCAACCGCCATGTCTTTGTGAGACACGATGTGGGTGAAAGGATTGATCTCTGCATTTGTATTTCCCACCGTAAAGCATGGAGGAGGTGACACTCACTGATTTATTTAGAATTTAAGGCACACTTAACCAGCATGGCTACCACAATACTCTGCAGCGATACGCCATCCCATCAGGTTTGGGCTTAGTGGGACTATCATTAGTTTTTCAACAGGACAATGACCCAACACACCTCCAGGCTGTGTAAGGGCTATTTTACCAAGAAGGAGAGTGATGGAGTGCTGCATCAGATGACCTGGCCTCCACAATCACCCGACCTCAACCTAATTGTGATGGTGTGGGATGAGTCGGACAGCAGAGTGAAGGAAAACCAGCCAACAAGTGCTAAGCATATGTGGGATCTCCTTCAAGACTGTTGGAAAAGCATTCCAGGTGAAGCTGGTTGAGAGAATGCCAAGAGTGTGCAAAGCTGTCATCAAGGCAAAGGGTGGCTATTTGAAGAACCTCAAATATAAAATAGATTTTGATTTGTTGAACACTTTTTTGGTTACTACATGATTCCATGTGTTATTTCATAGTTTTGTCTTCACTATTATCCTACAATGTAGAAAATAGTAGAAATAAAGAAAAACACTGGAATGAGTAGGTGTGTCCAAACTTTTGACTGGTACTGTATGTACAGTGGGGAAAAAAAGTATTTAGTCAGCCACCAATTGTGCAAGTTCTCCCACTTAAAAAGATGAGAGAGGCCTGTAATTTTCATCATAGGTACACGTCAACTATGACAGACAAAATGAGAAAAAAAATTCCAGAAAATCACATTGTAGGATTTTTTATGAATTTATTGGCATATGATGGTGGAAAATAAGTATTTGGTCAATAACAAAAGTTTCTCAATACTTTGTTATATACCGTTTGTTGGCAATGACACAGGTCAAACGTTTTCTGTAAGTCTTCACAAGGTTTTCACACACTGTTGCTGGTATTTTGGCCCATTCCTCCATGCAGATCTCCTCTAGAGCAGTGATGTTTTGGGGCTGTCGCTGGGCAACACAGACTTTCAAATCCCTCCAAAGATTTTCTATGGGGTTGAGATCTGGAGACTGGCTAGGCCACTCCAGGACCTTGAAATGCTTCTTACGAAGCCACTCCTTCGTTGCCCGGGCGGTGTGTTTGGGATCATTGTCATGCTGAAAGACCCAGCCACGTTTCATCTTCAATGCCCTTGCTGATGGAAGGAGGGTTTCACTCAAAATCTCACGATACATGGCCCCATTCATTCTTTCCTTTACACGGATCAGTCGTCCTGGTCCCTTTGCAGAAAAAACAGCCCCAAAGCATGATGTTTCCAACCCCATGCTTCACAGTAGGTATGGTGTTCTTTGGATGCAACTCAGCATTCTTTGTCCTCCAAACATGACGAGTTGAGTTTTTACCAAAAATTTATATTTTGGTTTCATCTGACCATATGACATTCTCCCAATCCTCTTCTGGATCATCCAAATGCACTTCAGACGGGCCTGGACATGTACTGGCTTAAGCAGGGGGACACGTCTCGCACTGCAGGATTTGAGTCCCTGGCGGCGTAGTGTGTTACTGATGGTAGGCTTTGTTACTTTGGTCCCAGCTCTCTGCAGGTCATTCACTAGGTCCCCCGTGTGGTTCTGGGATTTTTGCTCACCGTTCTTGTGATCATTTTGACCCCACGGGGTGAGATCTTGCGTGGAGCCCCAGATCGAGGGAGATTATCAGTGGTCTTGTATGTCTTCCATTTCCTAATAATTGCTCCCACAGTTGATTTCTTCAAACCAAGCTGCTTACCTATTGCAGATTCAGTCTTCCCAGCCTGGTGCAGATCTACAATTTTGTTTTTGGTGTCCTTTGACAGCTCTTTGGTCTTGGCCATTGTGGAGTTTGGAGTGTGACTGTTTGAGGTTGTGGACAGGTGTCTTTTATACTGATAACAAGTTCAAACAGGTGCCATTAATACAGGTAACGAGTGGAGGACAGAGGAGCCTCTTAAATAAGAAGTTACAGGTCTGTGAGAGCCAGAAATCTTGCTTGTTTGTAGGTGACCAAATACTTACTTTCCACCATAATTTGCAAATAAATTCATTAAAAATCCTACAATGGGATTTTCTGGATTTTTTTTTCTCAATTTGTCTGTCATTGTTGACGTGTACCTATGATGAAAATTACAGGCCTCTCTCATCTTTTTAAGTGGGAGAACTTGAACAATTGGTGGCTGACTAAATACTTTTTTTCCCCACTGTATGTATGTATGTATGTATGTATGTATGTATGTACAGTGGGGAGAACAAGTATTTGATACACTGCCGATTTTGCAGGTTTTCCTACTTACAAAGCATGTAGAGGTCTGTAATTTTTATCATAGGTACACTTCAACTGTGAGAGACGGAATCTAAAACAAAACTCCAGAAAATCACATTGTATGATTTTTAAGTAATTCATTTGCATTTTATTGCATGACGTAAGTATTTCATCACCTACCAACCAGTAAGAATTCCGGCTCTCACAGACCTGTTAGTTTTTCTTTAAGAAGCCCTCCTGTTCTCCACTCATTACCTGTATTAAATGCACCTGTTTGAACTCGTTACCTGTATAAAAGACACCTGTCCACACACTCAATCAAACAGACTCCAACCTCTCCACAATGGCCAAGACCAGAGAGCTGTGTAAGGACATCAGGGATAACATTGTAGACCTGCACAAGGCTGGGATGGGCTACAGGACAATAGGCAAGCAGCTTGGTGAGAAGGCAACAACTGTTGGCGCAATTATTAGAAAATAGAAAAAGTTCAAGATGACGGTCAATCACCCTCGGTCTGGGGCTCCATGCAAGATCTCACCTCGTGGGGCATCAATGATCATGAGGAAGGTGAGGGATCAGCCCAGAACTACACGGCAGGACCTGGTCAATGACCTGAAGAGAGCTGGGACCACAGTCTCAAAGAAAACCATTAGTAACACACTACGCCGTCATGGATTAAAATCCTGCAGCGCACGCAAGGTCCCCCTGCTCAAGCCAGCGCATGTCCAGGCCCGTCTGAAGTTTGCCAATGACCATCTGGATGATCCAGAGGAGGAATGGGAGAAGGTCATGTGGTCTGATAAGACAGAAATAGAGCTTTTTGGTCTAAACTCCACTCGCCATGTTTGGAGGAAGAAGGATGAGTACAACCCCAAGAACACCATCCCAACCATGAAGCATGGAGGTGGAAACATCATTCTTTGGGGATGCTTTTCTGCAAAGGGGACAGGACGACTGCACCGTATTGAGGGGAGGATGGATGGGGCCATGTATCGCTAGATCTTGGCCAACAACCTCCTTCCCTCAGTAAGAGCATTGAAGATGGGTCGTGGCTGGGTCTTCCAGCATGACAACGACCCGAAACACACAGCCAGGGCAACTAAGGAGTGGCTCCGTAAGTAGCATCTCAAGGTCCTGGAGTGGCCTAGCCAGTCTCCAGACCTGAACCCAATAGAAAATCTTTGGAGGGAGCTGAAAGTCTGTATTGCCCAGCGACAGCCCCGAAACCTGAAAGATCTGGAGAAGGTCTGTATGGAGGAGTGGGCCAAAATTCCTGCTGCAGTGTGTGCAAACCTGGTCAAGACCTACAGGAACTGTATGATCTCTGTAATTGCAAACAAAGGTTTCTGTACCAAATATTAAGTTCTGCTTTTCTGATGTATCAAATACTTATGTACAATACAAATACTAGTGTACCTATGATAAAAATTACAGACCTCTACATGCTTTGTAAGTAGGAAAACCTGCAAACTCGGCAGTGTATCAAATACTTGTTCTCCCCACTGTATAGGTCAAAATCCATGAGTGAGATTAGTCATTAGGGCCTATGAGTCATGCCTATTTATTAACTTCTCATTGACTACATCCACGTGAGCGCAGCTAACAAACACACCCAACCTGTTCTACACTGATTGATTGATTGATTTTTGACCACTTAACTAGTGGAATGTACTGGGCTGCATTTCATTCCAGAAAGTTGGAGAAAGCTCCCTCCCCTCTGCCTATGTTTCCTGACCTTCACGGATCTGATGGGGCTGAAAAGTGGAAAGCAATAGCTCTTCCAAGTTCCTGGTACTGCTTTCATCCATCATAGTCCTATCAGTTCCATAATGGGGACAACACAAAAAGAGAGGTTGAGGGAGGTGGCAACATTTGGGAATGGAATGCAACCCCAGTATGTCGGTGGTCTGAATTCTATCTTCAGTTGTATGCATTGTTGAAGTTAGAATAAGAATATAGGTGTTGAGTATGCGTGTCTGTGTGTCTCACCGGGGCTAGGGTCGATGTTGGCCAGTAGTTCCAGGTGTGGTCGGAGGTGGTTAAGGTTGGCGGGGTCGCCTGTCCTCTGCAAGGCTATGGTCAGCTCCTGAACGCTCTGGGCAAACGACGCCGGCGTCTGCAACTGGGGAGGACACAGGATGGGAAAGGGTTAGCGTAAATCCTATCAGCATCTGAGAGCCTGAACCTGGATCTTCCACCAGTTGTTTTGTGGATATGATCATTCCTGTTCTCCTTTATCCTATTAGCATTGGTTGAAATAATGTTTTCTACTGTGAAGCAAGGATTAACCCTCTGACATCAAGAGTGCTGCTCCTTTAGTGGAAGCTTATTACAATGGCTCTTATGTTGTTTCATGTGTCATACAGACAGTCACTTAGACAAATACAAACTGATAAGCAGATGTTTTACGTGAGTGAATATGGTTATTTTTGTGAATATGTGTCTGAACAAGTAATGGACACACACACACACACACCTTGTTGACAATGAACTAAACAACGTACATGACAACTTCTTCTAGAACTAGTAACAAAGACACAAACAGACACTGACACCTTCCCAAAAAGACACACTAACACACACACACCTTGTTGATACTGAACCACAGGAGGTTGGTGGCACCTTAATTGTGGAGAACGGGCTCATGGTAATGACTGGAGAGGAATTAGTGGAATGGTATCAAATACAAACACATGGTTCCAGGTGTTTGACGTCATTCCATTTGCTCGTTTCAGCCATTATTATGAGCTGTCCTCCTCTCAGCAGCCTCCTGTGTAATGGACTATACGACGTACATCAGGGATCATGAACTAGATTCAGCCGCGGGCAGATTTTTTCTTGAGCGGATTGTCAGGGGGCCAGAACATAATAACAAATAATTTGTAGACTGCAAATTGACCGCAAGAATCCCAAACAGATATAATATTTGACTAAAACATAAATCATTTCCAACATTGCTTACATTTGTATACGATCAGATATATCTCTATTATGGTGGGAATACTTTGGAACAGATTTCCCTTCTTTTTGCTCAGAAAACCTGGGGGGCAAAAAAAAATCATCCGTGGGACGCCAGTTGGGGAACCCTGACGTACATGACAACTTCTTCTTGGACTTGTAACACACACCTTGTCGATGATGGACTGCATGTGGGACTTGTGAGACTGGTCCCCGTAGAGCAGGGAGGACCACTGGTCAGGGGCGATGCGGAGGCCACCCTCCATGGCGATCTGGACAATCTGGGAGTCGTGTTCGCGCCGCAGTGCCTCGTACGTCCTGAACTCCTCTTTCAGCTGCATCAGGGACGAGTCCTCGTCACGCTTGGTCACCTATGCAGCCGGGGAGAGGTACATTAAGGTAGCGTTTCTCTAAATGGTGGGTCAAGATCAGGTGGTTGGTTGCAGCTGGTCCGGAAAGATTTTGGGAGGTCATGGCACAAAAATGTTTGGGAACCACATGGCCTTTGTTGGGTCATGTTCATTTGGGCACACCGAAGCAAACATTTATAAACGCTGAGCAACAGAAAACAGAAATTTGCGCTTCTCATTGGGCAAGTTCAGTTAGTAGCTCCTAGTTTCCGTCCGGTTTCCTGTTTCGTGCCTAGTGAACACGACCGAGGTCTGCGTTTCTGTATGAGATGCAGGTAGTCAGACCTACCTTGAAGCAGGAGGCCCTGTACAGGAGCTGCACCACGTGGCCTATGCTGGTCTTGGAAGCCTGGGGGAAGCGTGGCTCTAACCTCTGGACCACAAACAGCACCAGAACCTTCCTGGACAGGGCCGAGCCGTCCTCCAGAGCCAAGAGCACCAGCTTCAGAGCCTCCTCTTGCATGGCTGGGAGTGAGAAGGAAGCAGGTGGATTATTAGACCACAAATACACACATAAATTCAGAAGACAGTTATGCAAGTTAGACAACATTACAAACATTTACACTAGTAAATATCATTGCATAAGACAGCATTTCTCGAACCTCACCTTGTGTATCCCAAGACATTTCACAATTTTGTTGTAGACCTGAACTAGCAGTGAGTCAACTAGTCAAGGGCTTGAGAATTAGTTCACTAGTTGAATCAGGTCTGATAGCTACGGAATAGATCAAATGGAACATGGAATGGCTAGGGTTCTCTGAGGAGAGGTTTGAGAAACTCTGGTAGTCAGGGCGGGTGTGTAAACTTCCTCTCATCTTACCTGGGCCCAAGAACTGGCAGCCCCTGGCCCGGACGGCGGCCCACAAATTGGACGACAATTGCTGGGGATTCTGGTGCTGCAGGATGAGCTCTGTGACTGTGCGCTCCCCCAGAGACCTAGCTGCCCTCATGGCCCGCACCCGGCCCTCCTCCTCCACCAGCTGACAGTGGACCAGGGTCACCAGTTTCCTTTGCATGGGCCGACTCAGCATGCTCTGGGCCGTGCTGCTTAGACCCACCCCTAGGGAGAGACGGAAGGAGGGAGGGGGGAGAGTGGGGCAGAGAGAGACACACACCATGGGGGGGTGGCATTGTCAGTCTGAAGTCAGAGTTGGTTCATTTTTGTGTGGTGTGTGTTTGTGTATGTTACCTCTGTTGTTGCTGAGGGGTTTGAGGTAAAGAGCCAGCTCCTCCACACAGTGCCTGGCCTCCTCATAGTGCTGCGAATCCTCTGGGCTGGTGATCAGGGCCACCGGCTGAACCTTGGGAACCTGGAGGTGGGACACAGATGGTATATTAATATAGAAATTAAATACGCATGACCTGTAATAGGATGTTTCAATGGGTTTGTTGTGATTGAACAAATACCTTTATTATTGGTTTATAATACAATTAGCCTACTTAATAAATCAATAGATATGTGTTGGCGCATTGAGTGTGCAGGCCCTAAATTCACTATATGCAGTGACATGGAATTAAAATGGCCATAGCACTAAAATGTACAGAAATGTCACAGGCCACCCACCCAGTATGGTTGCTCAATAAAAGTGTTGCACCATGTGCATAACTTAGAAAAAGGTGGAGAATTCTGAGGCGTGGTGTGATATGATAAATTATGCAAACATTCCGGCACACCCAATACGGCCACTAGTCCACCCACCCACAGATTGCTCTGAATGGGAATAAGCTGGTCTGGGGTACGCAAGTCCAGGTAGTCCCTCCCTGTTTCAGTGCATTTTATTTTGTTTGGTGCCTAATGAACACCACCCAATTCAAATAATTGTAATTCAATAGGCACAGACATTTTGCCTGGCTAACCAGACTCCATGCTCCGGCCAAACGCCACGCCCACGGACGTTCGTTTTTTCTTCACAATGAGTCTGGATCCGAGTACCTCCCTGACCCTTCACCAAATGAGAACACATTCGGGGCCGTCTGATTGGTCCAGAAAACCGATGAGTTGGTCCAGAGCCAGAACACATGTGGGTAAAGCAGCGGTTTGAAAACGTGTCATTGGCTTTGATCCTCTGATTGGTTAAAGACAATACAAATCGCTGATTGCTTTGTTTGTACAAAGCCCCTCGTCACAACAAACGACTTCAATGATGGCAGTCTCAGACTAAATGATGTAGCAAACGACAGAGGAGCAGAATCATTTAGTGTGAGTCATCAGGCTAACACTCACTGAGCAGAGAAGATTTTCCTTGCCCACCTCGTATACGGGATTACCAGCAGTGCACACAAGGAGCGCCATTTCTTTCCAAACGTATTTATAAAAAGTTTTTTTTTTTTTTTTTACACACACAACTAATTTAGGCAGCAGGGATCTGGATCCAGGAGGGGACTGATTCTCTCTGTTGTAACCAAGAAGCTTGATCTTGCAAGCTAGCCACTTAGCTAGCAAGTTAGCAAACCAAATGCATAGCTGGAGCCCTGAGCTGGATATCATTTATTTGGCATATTTTAGATAGTTAACTTAACGTTATAAAGCAGTGGCATAGCACAGAATTTCCCCCTAGCCCCAAGGTATATGGGATACACCGCCCAAGCGTAATTGACACACTTGGCTGGCTACGTGTTGAAACTAATCAAATTTCATCATCACAGATTCTCACTTTTTAAAGGGGGAAAAAGCGTGTAGACAGTGTGTCTTAGCAGACTGCCTGGCAACTTCACAGACAAATGTTTCATCAAAATCCATGCCAAACCCTTGTGGGCAATGTCCTCTCACAACAACAACATTATCGATCTGTAGCTCAGCTGGTAGAGCACGGCGCTTGTAACGCCAAGGTAGTGGGTTCGATCCCCGGGAAAATCCAGAAAATCACATTGTATGATTTTTAAGTAATTAATTTGCATTTTATTGCATGACATAAGTATTTGATCACCTACCAACCATTAAGAATTCCGGCTCTCACAGACCTGTTAGTTTTTCTTTAAGAAGCCCTCCTGTTCTCCACTCATTACCTGTATTAACTGCACCTGTTTGAACTCGTTACCTGTATAAAAGACACCTGTCCACAGACTCAATCAAACAGACTCCAACCTCTCCACAATGGCCAAGACCAGAGAGCTGTGTAAGGACATCAGGGATAAAAGTGTAGACTTGCACAAGGCTGGGATGGGCTACAGGACAATAGGCAAGCAGCTTGGTGAGAAGGCAACAACTGTTGGCGCAATTATTAGAAAATTTCAGAAGTTCAAGATGACGGTCAATCACCCTCGGTCTGGGGCTCCATGCAAGATCTCACCTCGTGGGGCATCAATGATCATGAGGAAGGTGAGGGATCAGCCCAGAACTACACGGCAGGACCTGGTCAATGACCTGAAGAGAGCTGGGACCACAGTATCAAAGGAAACCATTAGTAACACACTACGCCGTCATGGATTAAAATCCTGCAGCGCACGCAATGTCCCCCTGGTCAAGCCAGCGCATGTCCAGGCCCGTCTGAAGTTTGCCAATGACCATCTGGATGATCCAGAGGAGGAATGGGAGAAGGTCATGTGGTCTGATGAGACAAAAATAGAGCTTTTTGGTCTAAACTCCACTCGCCATGTTTGGAGGAAGAAGGAGGAATTCTGCAAAGGGGACAGGACGACTGCACCGTATTGAGGGGAGGATGGATGGGGCCATGTATCGCGAGATCTTGGCCAACAACCTCCTTCCCTCAGTAAGAGCATTGAAGATGGGTCGTGGCTGGGTCTTCCAGCATGACAACGACCCGAAACACACAGCCAGGGCAACTAAGGAGTGGCTCCGTAAGTAGCATCTCAAGGTCCTGGAGTGGCCTAGCCAGTCTCCAGACCTGAACCCAATAGAAAATCTTTGGAGGGAGCTGAAAGTCTCTATTGCCCAGCGACAGCCCCGAAACCTGAAGGATCTGGAGAAGGTCTGTATGGAGGAGTGGGCCGAAATCCCTGCTGCAGTGTGTGCAAACCTGGTCAAGACCTACAGGAAACGTATGATCTCTGTAATTGCAAACAAAGGTTTCTGTACCAAATATTAAGTTCTGCTTTTCTGATGTATCAAATACTTATGTCATGCAATAAAATGCAAATGAATTACTTAAAAATCATACAATGTGATTTTCTGGATTTTTGTTTTAGATTCCGTCTCTCACAGTTGAAGTGTACCTATGATAAAAATTACAGACCTCTACATGCTTTGTAAGTAGGAAAACCTGCAAAATCGGCAGTGTATCAAATACTTGTTCTCCCCACTGTATGTATGTATGTATATATATAACAACACACACACACACACTGCTTATTTCTCTCAAATTCTGTGCACAAATTAGTTTACATCCCTGTTAGTGAGCATTTCTCCTTTGCCAAGATAATCCATCCAAACTGACAGGTGTGGCATATCAAGAAGCTGATTAAAAAGCATGATCATTACACAGGTGCACCTTGGGCTGGGGACAATAAAAGGCCACTCTAAAATGTGCAGTTTTGTCAACACAATGCCACATGTCTCAAGTTGAGGGAGCGTGCAATTGGCATGCTGAATGCACAAATGTCCACCAGAGCTGTTGCCAGAGAATGTAATGTTAATTTCTCTACCATAAGCCACCTCCAAAGTTGTTTTAAAGAATTTGGCAGTACGTCCAACCAGCCTCACAACCACAGACCTCGTTTAACCACGCCAGCCGAAGACCTCCACATCCGGCTTCTTCACCTGCAGGATCGTCTGAGACCAGCCACCCAGACAGCTGATGAAACTGAGGAGTATTTCTGACTGTAATCAAGTCCTTTTGTGGGGAAATCATTCTGATTGGGTGGGCCTGGCTCCCCAATGGGTGAGCCTATGCCTTCTCAGGCCCACCCATGGCTGCACCCCTGCCCAGCCATGTGAAACTAAAGTATGTGGACACCTGCTCGTCGAACATTGTCATGCTGAAACAGGAAAGAGCCTTCCCGAAACTGTTGCCACGAAGTTGGAAGCACAGAATGGTCTAGAATGACATATGCTGTAAGGTTAAGATTTCCCATCAATGGAACTAAGGACCCAGCCTGAACCATGACAAAACAGCACCAGACCATTATTCCTCCTCCACCAAACTTCACAATTTACACTATGCATTGGGGAGGGTAGCGTTCTCCTGGCATCCACCAAACCAAGATTCGTCCATCGGACTGCCAGATGGTGAAGCGTGATTCATCACTCCAGTGAACGCGTTTCCACTGCTCCAGAGTCCAATTGTGGTGAGCTTTACACCACTTCAACAAACACTTGGTTTTCCGCATGGTGATCTTAGGCTTGTGTGCGGCTGCTCGGCCATGGAAACCCATTTCATTAAGCTCCCGACAAACAGTTATTGTGCCGACGTTGCTTCCAGAGGCAGTTTGGAACTCGGTAGTGAGTGTTGCAACCGAGGAGAAACGATTTTTATGCGCTACGCGCGCCAGCAATCCCGTTCTGTGAGCTTGTGTAGCCTACCACTTCGCGGCTGAGTCTTTGCCGCTCTTAGACCTTTCCAGTTCACAATAACAGCACTTACAGTTGACCAGGGAAGCTCTAGCAGGGCAGAAATTGGACGAACTGACTTGTTGGAAAGATGGCATCCTATGACGGTGCCACGTTGAAAGTAACTGAACTCTTCAGTAAGGCCATTCTACTGTCAATGTTTGTCTATGGAGATTGCATGTCAGTATGCTCGATTTTATACACCTGTCAGCAACAGGTGTGGCTGCAATAGTCAAATCCACTAATTTGAAGGGGTGTCCACATACTTTTGTATGAATGTACAGTGCATTCGGAAAGTATTCAGACCCCTTCCCTTTTTCCACATTTTGTTAATTGTTTTTGTTTACTTATTCTAAAATGGATTAAATTAAAACATTCTCAATCTACACACAATACCCCATAATGACAAGCAGAAAACCGTTTTTTTTTTTTTTAAATTTTAGCATATGTATTAAACATAATTTACATAGGCATTCAGACCCTTTGCTATGAGACTCAAAATTGAGATCAGGTGCATCAACCAAGACTGAACTCTTTGGCCTGAATGCCAAGTGTCACATCTGGAGGAAACCTGGCACCATCCCTATGGTGAAGCATTGTGATGGCAGCATCATACTGTGGGGATGATTTTCAGCGGCAGGGACTGGGATACTAGTCAGGATCGAAAGAAAGACAACGGAGCAAAGTACACAGAGATCCTTGATGAAAACCTGCTCCAGAGCGCTCAGGACCTCAGAATGGAGCGAAGGTTCACCTTCCAACAGGACAATGACCCTAAGCACACAGCCAAGACAACGGATGAGTGGCTTTGGGACAAGTCTCTGAATGTCCTTTAGTGGGCCAGCCAGAGCCCGGACTTGAACAGCGATCCAACATCTCTGGAGAGACCTGAAAATAGCTGTGCAGCAACACTCCCCATTCAACCTGACAGAGCTTGAGAGGATCTGCAGAGAAGAATGGGAGAAACTCCCCAAATACAGGTGTGCCAAGCTTATAGAGTCATACCCAAGAAGACTCGAGGATGTAATCACTGCCAAAGATGCTTCAACAAAGTACTGAGTAAAGGGTCTGAATACTTACGTAAATGTGATATTTCAGTTTTTTTTGTTTATATACATTTCCAAACATTTCTAAAAAACGTTTTTTTGCTTTGTGTCGGGTAGCCTTCCACAAGCTCCCACAATAAGTTGGGTACAATTTTGGCCCATTCCTCCTGACAGAGCTGGTGTAACTGAGTCAGGTTTGTAGGCCTCCTTGCTCGCACACGCCTTTTCTGTTCTGGCCACACATTTTCTATAGGATTGAGGTCAGGGCTTTATGATGGCCACTCCAATACCTTGACTTTGTTGTCCTTAAGCCATTTTGCCACAACTTTGGAAGTATGCTTGGGGTCATTGTCCATTTGGAAGACCCATTTGCGACCAAGCTTTAACTTCCTGACTGATGTCTTGAGATGTTGCTTCAATATATCCACATAATTTTCCTTCCTCATGATGCCATCCATTTTGTGAAGTGCACCAGTCCCTCCTGCAGCAAAGCACCCCCACAGCATGATGCAGCCATCTCCGTGCTTCACGGTTGGGATGGTGTTCGTCGGCTTGCAAGGCACCCCCTTTTTCCTCCAAATGTAACTATGGTCATTATGGCAAAACCGTTCTATTTTTGTTTCATCAGACCAGAGGACATTTCTCCAAAAAGTACAATCTTTGTCCCCATGTGCAGTTGCAAACCGTAGTCTGGCTTTTTCATGGCGATTTTGGAGCAGTGGCTTCTTCCTTGCTGAGCGGCCTTTCAGGTTATGTCGATATAGGACTCGTTTTACTGTGGATATAGATACTTTTGTACCTGTTTCCTCCAGCATCTTCACAAGGTCCTTTGCTGTTGTTCTGGGATTGATTTGCACTTTTCGCACCAAAGTACATTCATCTCTAGTAGACAGAACGCGTCTCCTTCCTGAGCGGTATAACGTCTGCGTGGTCCCATGGTGTTTACACTTGCATACTATTGTTTGTACAGATGAATTTTCCAAGCTGTTTAAAGGCACAGTCAATTTAGTGTATGTAAACTTCTGACCCACAGGTATTGTGATTCAGTAAATTATAAGTGAAATAATCTGTCTGTAAACAATTGTTGGAGAAATTACTTGTGTCATGCACAAAGTAGATGTCCTAACCGACTTGCCAAAACTATAGTTTATTAACAAGAAATTTGTGGAGTGGTTGAAAAACGAGTTTTAATGACTCCAACCTAAGTGTATGTAAACTTCCGACTTCAACTGTATATACACACACACACGAGTCAGTGAAGACAACTGACACAGACTGACTCTCTGCCACACCTTTAAGGTTACCAGCCAGGTACATCCACCACAACTACTGACCAGAAAGATCTCAGAACAACACACATCCGAAATACTTCCCCATTACGTGTGTCTTCCACTTATCACCCACAGACCAACTATCTTCTCCTACTCCAGTGTTTCCGCTGCAGACATTTTGCTGTGGCGCTGCACACATTGAAGATACTAAAACTCTCCACATTTACTTTTCCTCTGCAAACAAAACAATTAATGCATAGGAAAGTCAGACAACCCCATAGTAGAATTGCGAATCTATTTACCTAGATGGCTTGTTGTTCTGTGTTCAAAGCGAGATAAATATTATCCATATGGTGCATTCAAGTTATGAGTGCCATAGGGAGCGAAACATGCATTCTGACAAGCAGTCAATGCACAACAATTCTTGCAATCGTGAAAACAGCAGTTTTGATGGCCAACTTTCCATTCCTACTTTATTTCTTAACTCCAAAATATGTGCGAACTGCACCATTCTAAACCCAGAGTTTTTAGCAGCAGCATAGTTATGCACATTACCACTCTGCAGTGAGTGCATAGGGGAGAGTGGGGCTAAACGTAACACGGGTCAGTTGTAGGGTAAACTTTTTTTTGGGAGAGACTTCAATTGTGATGAGACATATTTTTAGTTGAGCATGAGTAGTGGTAACCAGGGAAAGTGTTGGGGGGAAAGTGTTGGGGGCTAAATGGTGACATTGGGTGTTTTCTATGTGAAGTACAGGCAGGGGGCGTGTTACCCCGAGGAGCGAGTTGCCCCAAATTACCCTAACATGCAGCTGGTCTACATTATAGTCACTGTGTTGCTGCAATTTTGGGGGGATATAAAATGTATCAATAGGACAATAACTAGTTAAAATATCACATTTGGGATTGGGCTAATGATTAGCCCAATAGGGTAAACGCATGCTACAGGTGATTTGTAAGTCGCTCTGGATAAGAGCGTCTGCTAAATGACGTAAATGTAAATGTAAATAATGTTAATTACTAATAGCATACCTGATAATATGGGCCATGCATAGGCTATATGCATGGTCCAATATGTTAAAATAATTTCAGCACATAATTTTACCCATGTGTTATTGGCCTCATTTCTGGAGGTGGAAATTATATTTTAGATGGTGTCAGCATATTTTATTTTCATTCATTTTTTTGTAGAATGTCCTTGTAAAAAGTCACCAGAAATGAGCTTCTCAGTCCTTCTACATACAAATTATCTGACCTACTCGGTTCCATCACCGTAAATAACCACAACCAGCTCCTACCTTTTGAAATCTCCTACCTATCACATTTCATGGATTAACCACCATTTGTGCTCTGTTATTAACCACCATCCTGTATCCCTAACCCTAGAGACCTTGGCACCCTTTCTAAAATCAAAATACTGTTGGGCAAAGAACAGATTCTAAATGGATTGAGCCACTCCCCTCCACCCCTCTCCCGGGTCTCACCTGTCCCCCCACAAGCTGCAGCAGGGCTGTGTTGACGGGCAGCTGCTCGATGTCGGTGGCGATGGCTGTCTGGTCGAAGGGGCAGGCCTTGCGGTGGAGCTTGTTCAGGCACATCTTGCAGACGGTGTGGCCACAGCCCAGCGAGATGGGCCGCCGTACCGTCTCCTCGAAAGTCTGCGTGCAGATGGGACACAGCAGGAACTCCGTCCATTGTGGGGCTTGCACAGGCATCACTGGACAATGTGTATAGGGGGTGGGTGGGTGTTTGTGCAGGTGTTTTTTTTAACAAATAAAAAAATATATGGAAGATTCCACTGGAATCAAGATTTTTCTTCCGAACTCAATTGTTCTTCAAACGTTGTCACACATCGTGGATGCGCATCATGTCACGTGACAAATCCTGAAAGAGAGAAGGAATACAATCATAGTGACATAATAACTGAGCCAATTACCTTGAGACATCAGGGGTGTATTCACTAGGAAGCAAATGGGGAGGGACCTACCTGAATTTGTCCAATAGAAACTCTAGTTTTCATTGCAAAACAAACCGTTTTGCAACTGTTTGAACTTTGGACTAATGATTACACCCCAGATGACTCAAACCAACATTGTTTACATTTATGGCCGGCAACAAATGACATACCTACACTCCACATAACATAAACAGTCCAAGCTACAGGAGCTGATAGTGGATCTAATTTCTCTTCTTGGCACAGGACAAGCAAGCAATGTTACATTTAGCTACTGCTCCAACAATAAAATAACGTTAGACAAAACCCTTGACCAGTCTGGGTCATGTTAGATAGATACAGTACCAGTGAAAACTTTGGACACACCTACTCATTCAAGGGTTTTTCTTTATTTAATTTCTCTTTTACATTGTACAATAATAGTGAAGACATCAAAACTATGAAATAACACATATGGAATTATGTAGTAACCAAAAAAGTGTTAAACAAATTAAAATATATTTGATATTTTTCAAATAGCCATCCTTTGCCTAGACAGCTTTGCACACTTGACATTCTCTCAACCAGCTTCATGAGGTAATCACCTTGAACGCATTTCAATTAACAGGTGTGCCTTCTTAAAAGTTAATTTGTGGAATTTCTTTTCCTCTTAATGCGTTTCAGCCAATCAGTTGTGTTGTGACAAGGTAGGGGGGGTATACAGAAGATAGCCCTATTTGGTAAAAGATCAAGTCCATATTATGGCAAGAACAGCTCAAATAAGCAAAGAGAAACGACAGTCCATCATTAACACATGAAGGTCAGTCAATACGGAACATTTCAAGAACTTTGAACGTTTCTTCAAGTGCAGTCGCAAAAACCATCAAGCGCTATGATGAAACTGGCTCTCATGAGCACCGCCACAGGAATGGAAGACCCAGAGTTACCTCTGCTGCAGAGGATACGTTCATTAGAGTTACCAGCCTCAGAAATTGCAGCCCAAATAAATGCTTCAGAGTTCAAGTAACAGACATCTCAACATCAACTGTTCAGAAGGGATTGTGTGAATCAGGCCTTCATGGTCTAATTGCTGCAAAAAAAACACTACTAAAGGACACTAATAAAAAGAAAAGACTTGCTTGGGCCAAGAAACACGAGCAATGGACATTAGACCGGCGGAAATTTGTCCTTTCGTCTGGAGTCCAAATTTGAGATTTTTGGTTCAAACCGCCGTGTCTTAGTGAGACGCGGTGTGGGTGAACGGATGATCTCTGCATGTGTAGTTTCCACTGTAAAGCATGGAGGAGGTGTTATGGTGCTTTGCTGGTGGCACTGTCTGTGATTTATTTAGAATTCAAGGCACACTTAACCAGCATGGCTACCACAGTATTCTGCAGCGATACGCCATCCCATCTGGTTTGGGCTTAGTGGGACTATCATTTGTTTTTCAACAGGACAATGACCCAACACACCTCCAGGCTGTGTAAGGGCTATTGTACCAAGAAGGAGAGTGATGGAGTGCTGCATCAGATGACCTGGCCTCCACAATCCCCCGACCTCAACCCAATTGAGATGGTTTGGGATGAGTCGGATGGCAGAGTGAAGAAAAAGCAGCCAACAAGTGCTCAGCATATGTGGGAAGTCCTTCAAGACTGGTGGAAAAGCATTCCAGGTGAAGCTGGTTGAGAGAATGCCAAGAGTGTGCAAAACTGTCATCAATTGGAATCTCAAATACAAAATATTTTGATTTGTTTAACACTTTTTGGGTTACTGATTCCATATGTGTTATTTTATAGTTGATGTCTTCACTATTATTCTACAATGTAAAAAAATAGTAAAAATAAAGAAAAATCATTGAATGCGTGTCATTGAGGCGTGTCCAAACTTTTGACTGGTACTGTGTGTGTGTGTATGTATATATATTTTTTGGATTAATTATTAAAATAATACAAGGCACAATATGATAGCTAACTTAAGATATTCTGGTTAGCTGCACCAGGCGAGTCAGTTCAATGCCCTTACAAATTCAAAATGGCTAGCTAAAAAGACAATCCACCGGCAAGCTCAATAACGTTAGTTAGCATGATCACCATCCAGTGTTGGCTTTAACCAGCCAACTATCTGATTACACCTGTTCTAGCTGGTTCATTAATTTTCATAGAGCCAGGAAATGTAGACTTCAGATAAATAATAAATGGCTGGCAACCCAGATGTCCAAATAACAGATCAAAACAACGACTGACGTTGTTAGTCTAAGGCCTGGCTAGTAGACAAAGAGGAGGCGTAGTTAGTTACTACTGTTTGTGCTTGAGCTAACTTAACGTTAGCTAGATCATTCTGCGCAGCATAGCTAGCTAACACTAGTTAGCTAACAATTTGATCCTGCAGGATATAGCTACATCAATATATTAATGTTTCACTTAAAATATCAATTATCTAGTTAAACACGTAATGTTACATTATCACATAACGGCTAGTTACCTGGCAAGTAGCTAGATATTTGGTGTTAAATTCGTGCAAGTAACGTTAATTTAGCTAGCTAACGTTTGTAGCTAGCCAGTTATCTAGGTAAACAACGTTAGCGATGGGTGGTTAGGTTAGCAATTAGCTAGTTAAGGTTTCATGGTTTCATGACTGACATGAAAACAAAAATGCATCAAACTTACGAATTTACTTAAAGCTAGTTAACTATATAACTAGCTAGCTACATTAGTTACAAGTAAAACAAATGACTAGACGCAAGGGAATCGTTCTAGCTAACCAACCAGAGTTTCATGTGGCAATAATAGCAAAAATGATCTAACTAGCTAGTTAGTTTGGGTATTTAGCAAGTTTTCTAGACGTCTACTTAACTCAACATCAATAATTTAACTAACGTTAGCTACTAACGGCGTGTCAACCAAATCGCTAAACCAGGTTGCAGAATGTTGGCAAATAAATTGCAGCTAGCCAGCTAACGTACTGCTACGTACTTAGCGAGCTGTCTATGACGCTAATGCTAGCTCTCAGTTATGCTAGCTGGTATTAGTACGTCGCTAGGCTAGCTCAGAAACTAGGCGTCGTTAGCTAACTACAGTAGCTACACCAATATAAATAGCTAGTTAATTAAACATGAATTTGGCAATCTTTGTTAACTGCTCATAACATTTTGCGTTTACATGCACAAGTTACTTACTCATTCCAAAATACTTAGAAGATGTATCTGTCTTTAGGAAAATCTTGTGTTATTAAATCGGTCGCCATGTCGACTATGCAGCTTGGCTGCTGCCGAAGTTTGAGGGTGTCAACTGGGGTTTATTCATTAGTTGGATTCTGTTGCAAAACGTTTTGTCTGTTGCAAACGGAAACCATTTACTCCAAACGAAAAACGTTTTGCAACTAAAACGAGAGTTTCTATTGGACACATTTAGATAGGTCCCTCCCTGTTTGCTCTGTTGGCTTCTGTTTGGTTCCTAGAGGACACGGTAAAAGGTTTCCGTTGCACAACGTTTTGTAACAGACCGAACGTTTTGCAACTGTTAGCTAACTTTGGAGTTGAGCGAGGAGCGAGTTCACCCCCTGTTGGTGAGAGAATGCCAGTGCACAGCAAAAAGGTAGGGCAGCATCTGTCACATCCAGTTGTGACATCTGCTGGATATGGCAAGCCACGTTGCCCCATTTCTCCATCACCAAAACATTTTAAAACAATCGCAGGGACCTGTCAGTTCTTTCATCCAAAGCTCCATACATTTTAGGGTGGTAGCTGGTAGGCTACATTTCCCCAGATTCACCCCTCAGCCAAACAAAGTGACAGGTTCAAGCTTGAAATTAGGCATTTTGCCTTTAATTACAACATTACATTTTGTTTGCAAGCTTTCGGTAGCTCACAAAAAAATGTGATTATAATATACTGTTGGGTGAGGTTCCACCAAAGATGCTCCTGCGCAGGCTTTTAATGTGACTGCGCGCACAGACGCTGATGTGTGTGTGCAGTGTGTAGCCTGCTATTGCATCCACTTACGCAACGGAAAGCTTCAGTCAGCCAGGGTGAAATGAAAACTCGCATTTTGTATTTCCATTTTTGTGTAATCCGTCTGATTTCTGAAGGGATTAACGGACCAATCATGAATATTGAGAGACCGCCTGTTCGCTCACTGGGAGCAGTGCACCGTCCGCTCGTGAGCTCACACCGTCTGGAACTGGGCTGGCTGCGGTCAAAACATAATAGTGCAGAATAAAACGGAGAACAACAACACAGGAGAAAGTTACTTTACTTTTTATGACAAATGTTTCCGACAGCTAGTCAGTCGGGTCAGAGGATGCGCTCAAGCTAGCGGACTAAACTCCACTCTATGGTGAAGGAAGTTTCTGATACCGGAGTTTAGTCCTCTACGCTCAAGCTTGTTCCACATAGCCCAGGTTTTGTTGTGGATCGTTGTGCCCCGCCAATTTAAGTCGGCGCGAACGTGAGTTTCTTGAACTGTGGTGAATTGCATCTAAAGAAGATATCACCAAGATCTTTCCAGGTAAATGATTGACCATGTCATAATGTTTTTTGTCCTGTCATTGATAACATTGAAATACTTTTTTGATATTGTATTATTATCCTCTTTGGTTCATTTGAAATGTCAGGGGAATTCTTTCTAAGGCAAATAGGTCATTCACTCATGTGTGATGATATCCTACAGTTGGGTGCTTAGTAATAGATCATTGTTGTCCTTTTACTTAGTTTTATTAACACATAACACAACTGGACAAATCCAGTGCCTAATCATTCTGCAACTGCTTATAAAGACAACTATTTCAGTAGGCCTATTAGAATAAAATTACATGTAGCCAAATCCATATTTTATTTTCTATAACCTTGTCATCAAATGTATTTGATGACAACAACACTTTTATATTGTCAGTACATGCCAGCCACACACACAGGCTTCTTATGCACTGGTGGCCTATTTCCATTCCAAAGGATTATCCTACGCAGTAATCATTGGATAAAGGGTACATAGTGAATTGAATCCACTACTTTAGGTATCCTAGGCCTAGTAAGTCTATTTTACCAGAGGCAACAAATAGTGATCCCTTTTCCTCATTAGGTTCCAATCAGACTCTTTTTCTTTGCCTTGCCAGCCAATGGAGGAGAAAGAGGTCCAAATCACACAAACATTTGCTCCCGCCAGCTCTCCGCCTCAGTCAAGAGCCTCTGATGACCGGGGCCTCCTCCTGAGTCTTGTCCCCAAGCCTGGCACACTCTCTTCCTCCTCTCCCTTGCTTTCCCCTTCTTCCCCCCCTCCTCCAGGCTCCGCCGTCTATTCCCTGCAGTCCAAGGTGAATACACTCTCCGGAGGGAGAGAGGGAAAGAGGGAGAGGGTGAGGGAGGACAATAGGGCCTCAGAGCTCCAGGCAGAGGGACCAGTCTCGTTCCAGGCCCTGCCCAGACAGAAGGGCCGCAGTAGGGGGGAGGTGCCACCACCTGTGCCCTTCCGGCACTTTGACCAGAGGAATAGGTCCAGCAGTAGTGAAGACGAGGTAGAGGAAGAGGTGGTGGCCAGGGTACAGCTCCACACCGACCCGACTGAACCACAGAGGGAGAAGGAGAGCTGGGGTGCCATGGGGAAGGGGGCAGAGAAGGGGGAGAGGGGAGGCCCGGCTGGGGGTGTGCCGGGGCAGTCTCGCGGTTTGGGGGAGGGGGCCAGCTTGGAGAGCTTGGAGAACATCCAGTCAGACAGCACCGGCGCAACCAAGGAGGACCCCCCTCCTTCTCCAAAGCCCGCTCCTGCATCCTCCTCCACCTCCTCTTCCTCCTCTTCCTCTTCTCACAGACACTGGGCACCTCCTAAAGGCTTCTGGAGGGTGGCACGCCCGGAGACTCTGATTCTGAATAGGGTGAGCACCAAGTCTACTGTGGGCACTCAGACTACAATGCCCATACCCTCGTCATTTGTACGTCTGAAGGACGAACCCCCTGCGAATGCCACCCTCTCAGGGCCCCAGAGTAAGTCAAGACTGGCTTCTGTGGATTCTGTAGACGAGGACAAGGACGAGAGTGAAGGGTGTTGGAACATGCTGCGTTCGGACAGCCTGGACTGCTACCTGGAGAGGTGTGATAAGAAAGAAGCGAAGGAGCCTATGGATCGCGTGGGGGGGCTGTGGAGGGCAGAGAGCTGGGAGAGCGTGTGCTCGCAGGAAGGGACGCTTTCGCTGGGGGAGACCATGGAGGCCAACCAGAGATCCAGAGGACGGTCAGTGAACAGACGAAGGAACGCCAAGAGAGGAGAGGAGAAAGGTGGCGTGGAGATCCCGTACCTCTGTGTCGACCAGATACACAAGAGAGATGGTATGAAGTTCCAGTTTAGAAAATACATCTTGGTACACCTTGTTGTAAAACAAGTCCGGGTGCTTGGAGAGGTAAATTCAATAACTTAAGTAAAATATTTACCAAGGCTGCGTTTACACAGGCAGATCAATATTTTTTTCCACTAATTGGTCTTTTGACCAATCACATCAGATCTTTTCAAATCAGAATATTTTTCAGATCTGATCTTGTTGGTCAAAAGACAAATTAGTGAAAAAAATATCAGAATTGGGCTGCCTGTGTAAACGTAGCCAAAGTATCCCATTCTGGGCCTCTCATGGTTTAAGAACATGGTAGAACATGTGCTGTTGGACAAAGTGTCCATCAAGAGTATGGTAGGTAAACAAATCACGCTTTGGAACACAAATAATTTGCTCAATCATGATAGGGTTGGAGAGGAGGGCTTAGTTGCACGTTTTACATGCACCTCCTTTTCAAGTAAATAACAATTGTTTTGTAAGCAAACCAGGCGTAGTTGATTAGATAAATCCAAGAATTATAAAGCATATCAATGTGTGCTTACAACTGTGATCATGTGTCAGATGAATTACTGTAAATTGAACATGAGATACAGAGTTATGCATTCTATTTCTGTCAGCACCTCCCACCATCAGGAGCACTTAGAGGAACAGATGTGCTGGTGTTCTGTAGCTATTATTAGCACTCTGTCTGTGTGTCTGTGTGTGTGTGTGTGTGTGTGTGTGTGTGTTACGCTTTGGTTAGTTCAACCTATTCTATTCAATTTGTCTGAAATCAAATGACAAATTTGACTGATCAATGTGACTTTCTGAATTGAATAAAAGCTTCTAAATTGCTTTCAACACCTCATGCGCTTTCACATTGAATAGCGGTGTGGGAAATGTAGCGGCAGCAGCCCACCTGTGAGAGTGAATGTCATTCCAGTTAATGTGGTCTATAGTATTCGTTATTCAAACTAAAATGTGTACTTGCCTGCATTTTAATGATAATTGCATAAGTACATCTGATACTAAAGAGCCTGATAAGGTTTCTATGTTAAGGTAGACAATGCTTGGTTGCGGCTACTAAATGTGGACGTCTTGTGAAAATAATATGTTTGGAAACATTATTTCAATATATTGAACCAACTTAATTTCTTGATTTACAAGAAAATGATTTAATTGTTTCAAATACATTATTTATTGTCACATGCTTCATAAACAACAGGTGTAGACTAACAGTGAAATACTTACTTACGGGCCCTTCCCAACAATGCAGAATAAATTAAAAAATATAATACAAATTAAATAACAAAAAGTAACACGAGGAATAAATACACAATGAGTAATGATAGCTTGGCTATATACATGGGGTACCAGTACCGAGTCAGTGTGCAGGGGTAGGAGGAAATTGAGGTAGATATGTACATATACAGTGAGGGAAAAAAGTATTTGATCCCCTGCTGATTTTGTACGTCTGCCCACTGACAAAGACATGATCAGTCTATAATTTTAATGGTAGGTTTATTTGAACAGTGAGAGACAGAATAACAACAAAATAATCCTTAAAAAATGCATGTCAAAAAAGTTATTAATTGATTTGCATTTTAATGAGGGAAATAAGTATTTGACCCCTCTGACTTAGTACTTGGTGGCAAAACCCTTGTTGGCAATCACAGAGGTCAGACGTTTCTTGTAGTTGGCCACCAGGTTTGTACACATCTCAGGAGGGATTTTGTTCCACTCTTCTCCAAGTCATTAAGGTTTCAAGGCTGACGTTTGGCAACTCAAACCTTCAGCTCCCTCCACATATTTTCTATGGGATTAAGGTCTGGAGACTGGCTAGGCCACTCCAGGACCTTAATGTGCTTCTTCTTGAGCCACTCCTTTGTTGCCTTGGCCGTGTGTTTTGGGTCATTGTCATGCTGGAATACCCATCCACGACCCATTTTCAATGCCCTGGCTGAGGGAAGGAGGTTCTCAGCCAAGATTTGACGGTACATGGCCCCGTCCATCGTCCCTTTGATGCGGTGAAGTTGTCCTGTCCCCTTAGCAGAAAAACACCCACAAAGCATAATGTTTCCACCTCCATGTTTGACTGTGGGGATGGTGTTCTTGGGGTCATAGGCAGCATTCCTCCTCCTCCAAACACGGCGAGTTGAGTTGATGCCAAAGAGCTCGATTTTGGTCTCATCTGACCACAACACTTTCACCCAGTTCTCTTCTGAATCATTCAGATGTTCATTGGCAAACTTCAGACGGCCCTGTTTATGTGCTTTCTTGAGCAGGGGGACCTTGCGGGCGCTGCAGGATTTCAGTCCTTCACGGCGTAGTGTGTTACCAATTGTTTTCTTGGTGACTATGGTCCCAGCTGCCTTGAGATCATTGACAAGATCCTCCCGTGTAGTTCTGGGCTGATTCCTCACCGTTCTCATGATCATTGCAACTCCACGAGGTGAGATCTTGCATGGAGCCCCAGGCCGAGGGAGATTGACAGTTATTTTGTGTTTCTTCCATTTGTGAATAATCGCACCAACTGTTGTCACCTTCTCACCAAGCTGCTTGGCGATGGTCTTGTAGCCCATTCCAGCCTTGTGTAGGTCTACAATCTTGTCCCTGACATCCTTGGAGAGCTCTTTGGTCTTGGCCATGGTGGAGAGTTTGGAATCTGATTGATTGATTGCTTCTGTGGACAGGTGTCTTTTATACAGGTAACAAACTGAGATTAGGAGCACTTCCTTTAAGAGTTACCTGTATAAAAGTCACCTGGGAGCCAGAAATATTTCTGATTGAGAGTGGGTCAAATACTTATTTCCCTCATTAAAATGCAAATCAATTTATAACATTTTTGACATGCGTTTTTCTGGATTTTTTTGTTGTTATTCTGTCTCTCACTGTTCAAATAAACCTACCATTAAAATTATAGACTGATAATTTCTTTGTCAGTGGGCAAACGTACAAAATCAGCAGGGGATCAAATACTTTCCCTCACTGTACACTATCGGTCGAAAGTTTTAGAACACCTACTCATTCAAGGGTTTTTCTTAATTTTTACTATTTTCTACATTGTAGAATAATAGTGAAGACATCAAAACTATGACATAACAACAATGGAATCATGTAGTAACCAAAAAAGTGTTAAACAAATCAAAATATATTTTATATTTGAGATTCTTCAAATAGCCACCCTTTGCCTTGATGACAGCTTTGCACACTCTTGGCATTCTCTCAACCAGCTTCACCTGGAATGCTTTTCCATCAGTCTTGAAGGAGTTCCCACATATGCTGAGCACTTGTTGGCTGCTTTTCCTTCACTCAGGGGATTGTGAAGGCCAGGTCATCTGATGCAGCACTCTATCACTCTCCTTCTTGGTAAAATAGCCCTTACACAGCCTGGAGGTGTGTTAGGTCATTGTCCTGTTGAAAAACAAATTATAGTCCCACTAAGCCCAAACCAGATGGGATGGCGTATCGCTGCAGAATGCTGTGGTAGCCATGCTGGTTAAGTGTGCCTTGAATTTTAAAAAATCACAGACTGTGTCACCAGCAAAGCACCCCCACACCATAACACCTCCTCCATGCTTTACGGTGGGAAATACAAATGCGGAGATCATCCGTTCACCCACACCGCATTTCACAAAGACACGGCGGTTGGAACCAAAAATCTCAAATTTGGACTCCAGACCAAAGGACAAATTTCAACCGGTCTAATGTCCATTGCTCATGTTTCTTGGCCCAAGCAAGTCTCTTCTTATTATTGGTGTCCTTTAGTAGTGGTTTCTTTGCAGCAATTCGACCATGAAGGCCTGATTCACACAGTCTCCTCTGAACAGTTGATGTTGAGATGTGTTTGTTACTTGAACTCTGTGAAGCATTTATTTGGGCTGCAATTTCTGAGGCTGGTAACTCTAATTAACTTATTCTCTGCAGCAGAGGTAACTCTGGGTTTTCCATTCCTGTGGCGGTCCTCATGAGAGCCAGTTTCATCATAGCGCTTGATGGTTTTTGCGACTGCACTTGAAGAAACGTTCAAAGTTCTTGAAATGTTCCGTATTGACTGACCTTCATGTGTTAATGATGGACTGTTGTTTCTCTTTGCTTATTTGAGCTGTTCTTGCCATAATACGGACTTGGTCTTTTACCAAATAGGGCTATCATCTGTATACCACCCCTGCCTTGTCACAGCACAACTGATTGGCTGAAACGCATTAAGAAGGAAAGAAATGCCACAAATTAACTTTTAAGAAGGCACACCTGTTAATTGAAATGCATTCCAGGTGACTACCTCATGAAGCTGGTTGAGAGAATGCCGATAGTGTGCAAAGCTGTCATCAAGGCAAAGGGTGGCTACTTTGAAGAATATAAAATATATAACACTTTTTTGGTTACTACTGTGCCTTGCAAAGGTATTCATCCCCGTTGGCGTTTTTCCTATTTTGTTGCATTACAACCTGTAATTTAAATGGATTTTTATTTGGATTTCATGTAATGGATATACACAAAATAGTCCAAATTGGTGAAGTGAAATGAAAAAAAGAACTTGTTTCAAAGAATTCTAAAAAAATTAATAACTGAAAAGTGGTGCGTGCATATGTATTCACCCCCTTTGCTATGAAGCCCCTAAATAAGATCTGGTGCAACCAATTACATTCCGAAGTCACATAATTAGTTAAATAAAGTCCACCTGTGTGCAATCTAAGTGTCACATGATCTGTCATATGATCTCAGTATATAGACACCTGTTCTGAAAGGCCCCAGAGTCTGCAACACCACTAAGCAAGGGGCACCACCAAGCAAGCGGCACCATGAAGATCAAGGAGCTCTCCAAACAGGTCAGGGACAAAGTTGTGGAGAAGTACAGATCAGGGTTGGGTTATAAAAAATTATATCCAAAACGTTGAACAGCCCACGGAGCACCATTAAATCCATTATTACAAAATTTGAAGAATATGGCACCACAACAAACCTGCCAAGAGAGGGCCGCCCACCAAAACTCACGGACCAGGCAAGGAGGGCATTAATCAGAGAGGCAACAAAGAGATCAAAGATAACCCTGAAGGAGCTGCAAAGCTCCACAGCGGAGATTGGAGTATCTGTTCATAGGACCACTTTAAGCCGTACACTCCACAGAGCTGGGCTTTACGGAAGAGTGGCCAGAAAAAAGCCATTGCTTAAAGAAAGAAATAAGCAAACACGTTTGGTGTTCGCCAAAAGGTAAACGCTATGTCTGAAGCAAACCCAACACCTCTCATCACCCCGAGAACACAATCCCCACAGTGAAGCATGGTGGTAGCAGCATCATGCCCTGGGGATGTTTTTCATCGGCAGGGACTAGGAAACTGGTCAGAATTGAAGGAATGATAGATGGCGCTAAATACAGGGAAATTCTTGAGGGAAACCTGTTTCACTCTTCCAGAGATTTGAAACTGGGACTGAGGTTCACCTTCCAGCAGGACAATGACCCTAAGTATACTACCTAAAGCAACACTCTAGTGGTTTAAGGGGAAACATTTAAATGTCTTGGAATGGCCTAGTCAAAGCCCAGACCTCAATCCAATTGAGAATCTGTGGTATGACTTAAAGATTGCTGTACACTAGCGGAACCCATCCAACTTGAATGAGCTGGAGCAGTTTTGCCTTGAAGAATGGGCAAAAATCCCAGTGGCTAGATGTGCCAAGCTTATAGAGACATTCCCCAAGAGACTTGCAGCTGTAATTGCTGCAAAAGGTGTCTCTATAAATAGTTATGCACGCTCAAGTTTTCTGTTTTTTTTGTCTTATTTCTTGTTTGTTTCACAAAAAAAAATATTTTGCATCTTCAAAGTGGTAGGCATGTTGTGTAAATCAAACGAGACAAACTCAAAATTCCAGGTTGTAAGGCAACAAAATAGGAAAAATGCCAAGAGGGGTTAATACTTTCACAAGCCATAGTTTTGATGTCTTCACTATTATTCTACAATGTAGAAAATAGTAAAAATAAAGAAAAATCCTTGAATTAATAGGTGTTCTAAAACTTTGGACTGGTAGGGTAGGTAGGGGTAAAGTGACTAGGCAACAGGATAGATAATGGACAGTAGTAGCAGCGTATGTGATGAGAGTGTGAGTGTGTGTGTGTATGTTTATGTGTTGGAGTGTCAGTGTAAGTATGTGTGAGTGTGTGAGTCCAGTGTGTGTGCATAGAGTCAAAAAGAGTGCAAAAAGGGTACAGTTTGCCGTGCGGTAGCAGAGAAAATAGTATTTGACTTGGGTGGGACCATTTTTAGGGTCATCCTCTGACACCGCCTGGTATATAGGTCCTGGATTGCAGGGAGTTCGACCCCAGTGATGTACTGGGCCGTACACGCACTACCCTCTGTAGCGCCTTGCGGTCGGATGCCAAGCAGTTGCCATACCAAGCGGTGATGCAGCCAATTAAGATCCTCTCAATGGTGCAGCTGTAGAACGTTTTGAGGATCTGAGGGCCCATGCCAAATCTTTTCAGCCTCCTGAGGGGGAAGAGGCGTTGTCGTGCCCTCTTCACGACTGTGTTGGTCTGTTTAGACCATGATAGGTCCTTAGCAATGTGGACACCGAGGAACTTGAAGCTCTTGCCCTTGTTGAGAGAGAGGTTGTTGTCCTGGCACCACACGGCCAGGTCTGTGACCTCCTTCCTATAGGCTGTCTCATTGTTGTTGGTGATCAGGCCCACCACCGTTGTGTCATCAGCAAACTTGATGATGGTGTTGGAGTCGTGTACGGCCACACGGTCGTGGGTGAACAGGGAGTACAGGAGGAGACTAAGCACACTTCCCTGAGGGGCACACGTGTTGAGGGTCAGCGTGGCGGATGTGTTGTTGCCTACCCTCACCACCTGGGGGCGGCCTGTCAGGAAATCCAGTTGCAGAGGGAGGTGTTCAGTCCCAAGGGACCTTAGCTTAGTGATGAGCTTGGTGGGCACTATGGTGTTGAATTCTGATCTGTAGTCTATGAACAGCATTCTCACGTAGGTGTTCCTTTTGTCCAGGTGGGAAAGGGCAGTGTAGAGTGCAATTGAGATGTCGTCATCTGTGGATCTGGTTGGGCGGTATGTGAATGAGAGTGGGTCCAGGGTTTATGGGATGATGGTGTTGATGTGAGCCATGACCAGCCTTTCAAAGCATTTCATTCCTACAGATGTGAGTGCTACAGGGCGGTAGTCATTTAGACAGGTTACCTTGGCGTTCTTGGGCACAGGGACTATGGTGGTCTGCTTGAAACAAGTAGGGATTACAGACTGGGTCAGGGAGAGGTTGAAAATGTCAGGAAAGACACTTGCCTGCTGGTCAGCGCAAGGTCTGAGTATGAGTCCTGGTAATCCATCTGGCCCCGCGGCCTTGTGAATGTTAACCTTTTTAAAGGTCTTACTCACATCGGCTACGAAGAGCATGATCACACAGTCGTCCGGAACAGCTGGTGCTCTCACGCATGGTTCAGTGTTGCTTGCCTCGAAGCGAGCATAGAAGGCATTTAGCTCGTCTGGTAGGCTCGCGTCACTGGGCAGCTCTCGGCTGGGTTTCCCTTTGTAATCTGTGATAGTTTTAAAAGCCCTGCCATATCTGAAGAGCGTCATACCTGGTGTAATAGGATTCAATCTTAATCCTGTATTGACTCTTTGCCTGTTTGATGGTTGTAACCCAATTGAATATATTTGGATAGGTAATTCCAAATTAAAAAGTGAACTTGGAACAAGATGAAAACATGGGATGTATTTACATTAAATATTAGTTTGTATTTGTTATTTATTAGGTTGAACCAAAGGGGAAAAGTAAGTTGAGTGTTGAAAGAAATAGGTTGCAACTTGAAATATATGTTTGGTAATAATCAAATAAAACAGTTGGCATTGAATAATATATTTGGTTTCAACAAATGTAGTGTTTTTCAATTGAGAAAGCATAACTAATTTACTTGTAACCAGTTGAAGTAATTTTTTTTGGTTGATCCAGAGTATTTTCTTTTTACCGTGCAGTGCACTGAGTGCAGGGCATGATCAGATGATATTGTTTAATACCTCTCTGTTCCCGGCGTTATGTAAGGCCCATGAATCTGACAGGCATTAGGAGGATCAGAGATTAGCTTTTGGACCGGTCCATGGGTTTGATGTGATGTGGGGCTTATGGAAACCTTTATGGTTGTGTAAAGCCCTTGGCAGTTTAGTACCTGCATACATGCTTTAACAATGCACTTCTGCTCCTATATTTGCTTAACTGTGAGTATCATATCCTGCCATAAAATGTATTTGAAGCATCTCCACCCTAAACTTCAACCATGTGAATTGAAATTGGTTTTGTATAACTATGTAATAGCATTGTGTAATACTCAGCTTGTTGAACTGTTCCTTTGGATTTGTTGCAAGTAATGCGTGAGGGTCCATTTGCATGGCATGGAACTAGGTTTGAAAAGCTTTATTTTAATGGTGAAAGTTCTGTTTTCAGTGTCTCTAGACGCATCTGCCTTCCGGAACCATAAGTGGGATTCAAACATTCCACAACAGGAGCTGCTTGAACTGCCCGGGTAAGGAATATCACACTAGTGTCTGTCTGCATAGAAAAATGGGGTGGTAAGTGTGTGAGGCTAGGTGGGGGTTCAACCATCTTTTTAGGGATAGTTTTTGCCCGCTATATATTCTTGGAATGTAAAGCAGTCCGGTCCAATTTGTTTTGCAGATTGAAAAATAAGCTACGTAAAGATGCTAATATAGCATATGACATCAGATCACACCTCTCCCATGAGACTGGAGGTAGAGGATAGGTAGCCTAGCAGTTAGAGAGGCGAGCCAGCAACCAGAGGGTTGCCATTTAGAATCCTGGACTTTACTAGAAAAAGTTGTCAGGGAATGAGCTGGCAACAAATCAAATCCTAGATGCCACTGCCTGCCATTGTGCCCTTGAGCAAGGCACTTAACCCCCTACAACAACAGCTCCCCGGGCACCCAGTGTGGCAGCCCCCCACACCTATCCAAAACCTGTATATGTATACAGTAGGGGGGAAAAGTATATAGTCAGCCACCAATTGTGCAAGTTCTCCCACTTAAAAAGATGAGAGAGGCCTGTAATTTTCATCAAAGGTACACGTCAACTATGACAGACAAATGGAGAAAAAAAATTGTAGGATTTTTAATGAATTTATTTGCAAATTATGGTGGAAAATAAGTATTTGGTCACCTACAAACAAGCAAGATTTCTGGCTCTCACAGACCTGTAACTTCTTCTTTAAGAGGCTCCTCTGTCCTCCACTCGTTACCTGTATTAATGGCACCTGTTTGAACTTGTTATCAGTATAAAAGACACCTGTCCACAACCTCAAACAGTCACACTCCAAACTCCACTATGGCCAAGACCAAAGAGCTGTCAAAGGACACCAGAAACAAAATTGTAGACCTGCACCTGGCTGGGAAGACTGAAAATGCAATAGGTAAGCAGCTTGGTTTGAAGAAATCAACTGTGGGAGCAATTATTAGGAAATGGAAGACATACAATCTCCCTCGATCTGGGGCTCCACACAAGATCTCACCCCGTGGGGTCAAAATGATCACAAGAACGGTGAGCAAAAATCCCAGAACCACACAGGGGGACCTAGTGAATGACCTGCAGAGAGCTGGGACCAAAGTAACAAAGCCTACCATCAGTAACACACTACGCCGCCAGGGACTCAAATCCTGCAGTGCCAGACGTGTCCCCCTGCTTAAGCCAGTACATGTCCAGGCCCGTCTGAAGTTTGCTAGAGTGCATTTGGATGATCCAGAAGAGGATTGGGAGAATGTCATATGGTCAGATGAAACCAAAATATAACTTTTTGGTAAAAACTCAACTCGTCGTGTTTGGAGGACAAAGAATGCTGAGTTGCATCCAAAGAACACCATACCTACTGTGAAGCATGGGGGTGGAAACATCATGCTTTGGGGCTGTTTTTCTGCAAAGGGACCAGGACGACTGATCCGTGTAAAGGAAAGAATGAATGGGGCCATGTATCGTGAGATTTTGAGTGAAAACCTCCTTCCATCAGCAAGGACATTGAAGATGAAACGTGGCTGGGACTTTCAGCATGACAATGATCCCAAACACACCGCCCGGGCAACGAAGGAGTGGCTTCGTAAGAAGCATTTCAAGGTCCTGGAGTGGCCTAGCCAGTCTCCAGATCTCAACCCCATAGAAAATCTTTGGAGGGAGTTGAAAGTCTGTGTTGCCCAGCGACAGCCCCAAAACATCACTGCTCTAGAGGAGATCTGCATGAATGAATGGGCCAAAATACCAGCAACAGTGTGTAAAAACCTTGTGAAGACTTACAGAAAACGTTTGACCTGTGTCATTGCCAACAAAGGGTATATAACAAAGTATTGAGAAACTTTTGTTATTGACCAAATACTTATTTTCCACCATAATTTGCAAATAAATTCATTAAAAATCCTACAATGTGATTTTCTGGAGAAAAAAATTCTCATTTTGTCTGTCATAGTTGACGTGTACCTATGATGAAAATTACAGGCCTCTCTCATCTTTTTAAGTGGGAGAACATGCACAATTGGTGGCTGACTAAATACTTTTTCCCCCCACTGTATATGTGTGTCTTTCGGAGTGGTTGGGTTAAAAGCGGACGTCAAATTTCTGTTGGACCTTGTGTGCAATTGACCAATAAAGTGAACTTAATCTTAATAAATACGAACATTACAAAGCTAAGCTGCCTGCATACACAAAATCTTCCTCCATCCTCCGTACATACAGGAGTGGATGAGTGTGTTGGTGACAGGGATAATCCACAGGCGTATCATACTCTCCTGGCCGCTAAAGCCCATAGAGCAGAGGATCAACTGGAATACAGGGGATGAAGTACAATACAGGGGCTAAGCTCGCCACCACGCCCCAGTCCAATCGGATATTACATAAGAAGGCTTAGCGTAGAAGACTGAGGTTCAGAGCTCCATTCTCTTTAACTATATCCGTAGGGCATATGATGTTCTCTGGATATGTAACTGTGCAGGATCAGCTCGATACAACTGAAGGCACCAGATGTGTGGTAGCTTCGCAAGCCACATGATCTCGCAAGCTTACATGGATGTTCGCTACATGGAAATAGTGCAGCGGTAATCGGTCCGGTAATTATGAGGCTAGATGTGTGGTGCAGGCAAATGATTCAAGACAAAATGCATTTCAAATGATTTCATGGCTACACAAAATTTGGAGTTTGACCTTATCGATTACTGTAGACCAGAAAAATGATTATGAACCTCGTTAATCACATCAGCAATATGCTAAGAGATCTTTAATTCAGCAAGCCATGGATAGTACAGCAATATTGGACTACTGTCTGGTTACCCCCAACCTCAACCCTCCCCACCTTTTTTCCCCCTCCAGTCATTTCAATCGTGTGTGTTCGGATCCCGCTGCGGTCACCAGTTGTGTAAGGCAAGGATTTAGTAAAGGGTAGGACAACTTCTTTCTTCAATGGTGAAAGATCAATATCATAGAGGTAGATAGAGGCCTGCTTTAGCATGGGCAGCACCTTGGAGGTCTTTCACCATTTTGAAGTAGTCTACTGGGTGGGACTTGCTATGGGTTAACAAAGAATCACAGAATTCCATCCAGGTCAGCGACTTTATAGCTGTTCAGACTATACACACTCCAGCACAGTAGGTGGTGGTATGCACCTTTTTAGTATATTTACGAACTGCTAATACACTCATAGAAGTATAATAATAATACATTGACTATTTTAAAATGGAGATAGTCCCCAATGGTCCTGTCCATGCTATCACAGAAGATGCCCCTTACAAAGTTAAAAGGTGTGCTATTTTTCCATATCTACGATAAATAAACAAACATGTAACCACTTCAATGACTAGCTCAAAGACCACCCTGAACCCAAATCCTCCCAACAAACTATTTAAGTATCCCACAGGGTGATTATACCCTCTCCTGGCGAGGATTGGTAAGACATTTCTATCACCTTCTATATTTCTATATCTCCCTCTCCCATTCACCCTCGGTCTCTGTGTGATTGACAGCTCACACTTCAACCCTGTGGAACTTCCTCTGAGCCCCAGACATGAGCAGGCCATGCTCCTGCTGGAGAGGGCTCGGTTAAAAGCCCACTTCAATCACGCCAAAGGGGAACGCCCCCCAACCCGCCGCGCCCATTCTGCACAGAGATACAACCCGTAAGTCAGCTGTATCTGCTCCTCTGTTGATCTCTATCCCCCCCCTTCTGTTAGTCTGACTACCTGATGCTCTGTGTGTCTGTCTGTTAGTCTGACTACCTGATGCTCTGTCTGTCTGTTTGTTAGTCTGACTACCTGATGCTCTGTCTGTCTGTCTGTTAGTCTGACTACCTGATGCTCTGTGTGTCTGTCTGTTTGTCTGACTACCTGATGCTTTGTCTGTCTGTTTGTCTGACTACCTGATGCTTTGTCTGTCTATCTGTCTGTCTGTTAGTCTGACTACCTGATGCTCTGTCTGTCTGTTAGTCTGACTACCTGATGCTCTGTCTGTATGTTAGTCTGACTACCTTATACTCTGTCTGTCTGTCTGTCTGTTTGTCTGTCTGTCTGTTAGTCTGACTACCTGATGCTCTGTCTGTCTGTTAGTCTGACTACCTGATGCTCTATCTGTCTGTCTGTTATTCTGACTACCTGATGCTCTGTCTGTCTGTCTGTTATTCTGACTACCTGATGCTCTGTCTGTCTGTCTGTCTGTTAGTCTGACTACCTGATGATCTGTTTGTCTGTCTGTCTGTCTTTATACTGTATCAGTGTGCCTACCCCTTCCTACATCAAATCAAATTGTATTTGTCACATGCGCCGAATACAACAGGTGTAGACCTTACAGTGAAATGCTTACTTACAAGCCCTTAACCAACAATGCAGTTTTAAGAAAAATAAGTGTTAAGTAAACATTTTATAAATAAAAATTTAAAAATAATTAAAGAGCAGCGGTAAAGTAACAATAGTGAGGCTATATACAGGGGGTACCGGTACAGAGTCAATGTGTGGGGGCACAGGTTAGTCGAGGTAATTGAGGTAATATGTACATGTAGGTAGAGTGACTATGCATAGATAATAAACAGAGAGTAGCAGCAGCGTAAAGGGGGGGGGACAATGCAAATAGTCCGGGCAGCCATTTGATTAGCAGTTCAGAAGTCTTATGGCTTGGGGGTAGAAGCTGTTAAGAAGCCTTTTGGACCTAGACATGGCGCTCCGGTACCGCTTGCCGTGCGGTAGCAGAGAGAACAGTCTATGACTAGGGTGGCTGGAGTCTTTGACAATTTTAGGGCCTTCCTCTGACACCGCCTGGTATAGAGGTCCTGGATGGCAGGAAGCTTGGCCCCAGTGATGTACTGGGCCGTACACACTACTCTGTAGTGCCTTGCGGTCGGAGGCCGAGCAGTTGCCATACCAGGCAGTGATGCAACCAGTCAGGATGCTCTCGATGGTGCAGCTGTGGAACTATTTGAAGATCTGAGGACCCATGCCAAATCTTTTCAGTCTCCTGAGGGCAATAGGCTTTGTTGTGCCCTCTTCACGACTGTCTTGGTGTGTTTGGACCATGATAATTTGTTGGTGATATGGACACCAAGGAACTTGAAGCTCTCAACCTGCTCAACTACAGCCCTGTCGATGAGAATGGGGGCATGCTCGGTCCTCTTTTTCCTGTAGTCCACAATCATCTCCTCGGGGCGGCAGGTAGCTTAGTGGTTAAGAGCGTTGTGCCAGTAACCGAAAGGTCGCTGGTTCTAATCCCCGAGCCAACTAGGTGAAAAATCTGTCGATGTGCCCTTGAGCAAGGCACTTAACCCTAATTGCTCTGGATAAGAGCGTCTGCTAAATAATGTAAATGTATATGTTTGTCTTGATCACGTTGAGGGAGAGGTTGTTATCCTGGCACCACACGGCCAGGTCTCTGACCTCCTCCCTATAGGCTGTCTCATCGTTGTCGGTGATCAGGCCTACCACTGTTGTGTCGTCGGCAAACTTAATGATGGTGTTGGAGTCGTGCCTGGCCATGCAGTCATGGGTGAACAGGGAGTAGAGGAGGGGACTGAGCACGCATCCCTGAGGGGCCCCCGTGTTGAGGATCAGCGTAGAGGATGTGTTGTTACCTACCCTCACCACCTGGGGGTGGCCCGTCAGGAAGTCCAGGATCCAGTTGCAGAGGGAGGTGTTTAGTCCCAGGGTCCTTAGCTTAGTGATGAGCTTTGAGGGCACTATGGTGTTGAACGCTGAGCTGTAGTCAATTAATAGCATTTTCACGTAGGTGTTCCTTTTGTCCAGGTGGGAAAGGGCAGTGTGGAGTGCAATAGAGATTGCATCATCTGTGGATCTGTTGGGGCGGTATGGAAATTGGAGTGGGTCTAGGGTTTCTGTGATAATGGTGTTGATGTGAGCCATGACCAGCCTTTCAAAGCACTTCATTGCTACAGACGTGAGTGCTACGGGTCGGTAGTCATTTAGGCAGGTTACCTTAGTGTTCTTGGGCACAGGGACTATGGTGGTCTGCTTGAAACATGTTGGTATTACAGACTCAGTCAGGGACAGGTTGAAAATGTCAGTGAAGTCACTTGCCAGTTGGTCAGTGCATGCTCGGAGTACACGTCCTGGTAATCCGTCTTGCCCTGCGGCCTTGTGAATGTTGACCTGTTTAAAGGTCTTACTCACATTGGCTAAGGAGAGCGTGATCACACAGTCATCCAGAACAGCTGAGTATAGAGTTATGGTCAGATTTGCCAAATGGAGGGCGAGGGAGAGCTTTGTATACGTCTCTGTGTGTGGAGTAAAGGTGGTCTAGAGTTTTCTTTCCTTTGGTTGCACATTTAACATGCTGGTTGAAATTAGGTAAAACGGATGTAAGTTTCCCTGCATTAAAGTCCCCGGCCACTAGGAGCGCCGCCTTTGGATGAGCGTTTTCCTGTTTGCTTATGGCCTTATACAGCTCATTGAGTGCGGTCTTAGTGCCAGCATCGATTTGTGGTGGTAAATAGACAGGTACGAAAAATATAGATTAAAACTCTCTTGGTAAATATTGTGGTCTACAGCTTATCATGAGATACTCTACCTCAGGTGAGCAAAACCTCGAGACCTCCTTAATATTAGATTTCGTGCACCAGCTGTTGTTTACAAATATACACAGACCGCCACCCCTTGTCTTACCGGAGGCAGCTGTTCTATCTTGCCGATGCAGCGTATACAGTGGGGAAAAAAGTATTTAGTCAGCCACCAATTGTGCAAGTTCTCCCACTTAAAAAGATGAGAGAGGCCTGTAATTTTCATCATAGGTACACGTCAACTATGACAGACAAATTGAGAAAAAAAAATCCAGAAAATCACATTGTAGGATTTTTTATGAAGTTATTTGCAAATTATGGTGGAAAATAAGTATTTGGTCACCTACAAACAAGCAAGATTTCTGGCTCTCACAGACCTGTAACTTCTTCTTTAAGAGGCTCCTCTGTCCTCCACTCGTTACCTGTATTAATGGCACCTGTTTGAACTTGTTATCAGTATAAAAGACACCTGTCCACAACCTCAAACAGTCACACTCCAAACTCCACTATGGCCAAGACCAAAGAGCTGTCAAAGGACACCAGAAACAAAATTGTAGACCTGCACCAGGCTAGGAAGACTGAATCTGCAATAGGTAAGAAGCTTGGTTTGAAGAAATCAACTGTGGGAGCAATTATTAGGAAATGGAAGACATACAAGACCACTGATAATCTCCCTCGATCTGGGGCTCCACGCAAGATCTCACCCCGTGGGGTCAAAATGATCACAAGAACGGTGAGCAAAAATCCCAGAACCACACGGGGGGACCTAGTGAATGACCTGCAGAGAGCTGGGACCAAAGTAACAAAGCCTACCATCAGTAACACACTACGCCGCCAGGGACTCAAATCCTGCAGTGCCAGACGTGTCCCCCTGCTTAAGCCAGTACATGTCCAGGCCCGTCTGAAGTTTGCTAGAGTGCATTTGGATGATCCAGAAGAGGATTGGGAGAATGTCATATGGTCAGATGAAACCAAAATAGAACTTTTTGGTAAAAAAAGTCGTGTTTGGAGGACAAAGAATGCTGAGTTGCATCCAAAGAACACCATACCTACTGTGAAGCATGGGGGTGGAAACATCATGCTTTGGGGCTGTTTTTCTGCAAAGGGACCAGGACGACTGATCCGTGTAAAGGAAAGAATGAATGGGGCCATGTATCGTGAGATTTTGAGTGAAAACCTCCTTCCATCAGCAAGGGCATTGAAGATGAAACGTGGCTGGGTCTTTCAGCATGACAATGATCCCAAACACACCGCCCGGGCAACGAAGGAGTGGCTTCGTAAGAAGCATTTCAAGGTCCTGGAGTGGCCTAGCCAGTCTCCAGATCTCAACCCCATAGAAAATCTTTGGAGGGAGTTGAAAGTCCGTGTTGCCCAGCGACAGCCCCAAAACATCACTGCTCTAGAGGAGATCTGCATGGAGGAATGGGCCAAAATACCAGCAACAGTGTGTAAAAACTTTGTGAAGACTTACAGAAAACGTTTGACCTGTGTCATTGCCAACAAAGGGTATATAACAAAGTATTGAGAAACTTTTGTTATTGACCAAATACTTATTTTCCACCATAATTTGCAAATAAATTCATAAAAAATCCTACAATGTGATTTTCTGGATTTTTTCCCCCTCATTTTGTCTGTCATAGTTGACGTGTACCTATGATGAAAATTACAGGCCTCTCTCATCTTTATAAGTGGGAGAACTTGCACAATTGGTTGCTGACTAAAAACTTTTTTTCCCCACTGTATCCCGCCAGCTGTATGTTATCCATGTCATCGTTCAGCCACGACTCGGTGAAACATAAGATATTACAGTTTTTAATGTCCCGTTGGTAGGATATCCGTGATCGTAGTTCATCTATTTCGTTATCCAATGATTGTACGTTGGCTAATAGGACTGATGGTAGAGGCAGATTACCCACTCGCCGTCGGATCCTTACAAGGCACCCCGACCTATGTCCCCGATATTTCCGTCTCTTTCTCATGCGAATGACGGGGATTTGGGCCTTGTCGGGTATCTGAAGAAAATCCTTCGCGTCCGACTCGTTAAAGAAAAAATCTTTGTCCAGTACGAGGTGAGTAATCGCTGCCCTGATATCCAGAAGCTCTTTTCGGTCATAAGAAACAGTGGCAAAAACATTATGTACAAAATAAGTTACAAATAACGCGAAAAACACACACATTAGTACAATAGGTTAGGAGGCCGTAAAACGGCAGCCATGTCCTTCGGCACCATTCTTTCAGTTCTTCATTTCTAATTTCTCTGGGGGCGGCAGGTAGCTTAGTGGTTAAGAGCGTTGTGCCAGTAACTGAAAGGTCGATGGTTCTACTCCCCGAGCCGACTAGGTGAAAAATCTGTCGATGTGCCCTTGAGCAAGGCACTTAACCCTAATTGCTCATGTAAGTCGCTCTGGATAAGAGCGTCTGCTAAATGACTAAAATGTAAATGTAATTACATAACTACCAATGACTGATGGTTTCAGAATCTTATGTAACCATGTTTACCACATACACCATGATGTTTCATTTCTTGTAATGGGTATTTTGTTCATTAAATCTCCTCTTATATCAGTGGGATACATTCACAGCAAATGGTATTAGGAATACTGGCACTCATGAGAGAACACACACACTCTCAAACACACACACACACACACAGATTACTAATGTGCTTTCATGGATTTGTGTCAGCAGAAGTACTTGTATTCGTGTCTATGAAAATATGTACAGATAATGAAGTCTATTATTATTATTATTATTATTTATTATTATTATTATTATTATTATTATTATATACAGTATTTAGTGTGTTCCCTGTTCTATCCAGCAGGAGGCAGCAATCTGGGAGTGATTCACCACTGCTCCAAAAGGCTGTGGATTTTAAACCCAAGGAAGAGTTGACAGCCCCTCCCTCATCAGGCCCTCTCCTGCTCCCACAAAGCAAAGACCTCTCCCCTGGGGGGCGTAATCGTCGGTATGGTAACTCACCAACAAGGGTACGGTTTGAGGACGAATCAGAGAAGGAGGTGGAGTCTCGCTACCTGGATCGGGTGAGGGAACGTGTGCGGGCCACGGGACAGAAATCCAAGGGCACTCTGGAAAAGAAGGCGGAGTCTAGCATCAGCATTACTGTCCCGAACGCTGCTTCCACCCAGGTAATGGAGGTAGTGGTGGTGGTGAGGAAATGTGAAGCTTGTGGATCCATTCTTAGGGATCCTCCGGTGCCCGAACCAGAGACTGCTCCGCCCCAGCCCGGCAACGCGGAGGAGAATCAGGGCAGGATGGTCCCTCGCTGGGTCCCCCCAGCCCAATCAGACGGGATCTCCCAACCAGACCAGCCCAGCAGCGTCCACCCCAAAGCGGCAGGGGTCACCTTCGGTGAGGTCCTGATTCTGGGAGAGGATACAGAGGGCGGGGCCGGGGGTGGAGTGGGGGAGAGGGCCTCCGGTTTCGGGAAGTTGAGGAGGCGCAGCAGGAAGGGAGAGAGCCGGCTGAAACGGGTGGGCTCAGGACATGGCCCCTATGGTGCCTCGTGGGCCCACCGTCGGAACTCCAACCCCAGAAACAGGGTCAACGTGTGCAGGCGAGCCGTCACCTTTGCTCTAGGCAGCCCTGTAGCTCTGGACCGCCCTCTGGTGGGAGACTCCGGAAACAGCAGCCCCAAGGATAGGGACGCCCCAACCCCGCAGCTGCCCATTAAGTCAGCTCTGAAGTCAGGCTCCAAGAGCAGGGTGAGTGGGCAGCGTGTGGTAAAGCTCCTGCCCTCGGTTCAGCATCGCCTCATCAACCTGGACGAGGAGGCAGGGGGAAGCCCTCAGCATGACCTCATCACCACAGAGCAACATGGAGAGGGTCCTATCTCTGCCCCCTCAGGGTCTCCCCCTAGCTCCACCTTAGTCCCCTGCATCCGGCCGTCCTCCCTCAGGTACTCCCCTGCCAGGATCACCCCTGACCTCCCCCCTGCGGAACTCTGGGACACTGCTGCAGATGGAGCTGGTGAGTAGATAGTATGTATTGTGTTGGAAGGAAGTGTAGACTTGATGTGATGTGCCCACTCTATGCTTCTTTCAGTTACACACTTAAAATGTCTCTCTCTTCCAGGTCTGGCGCTGAGCGGAGACGTGTGTCGAGATATGCTGGTGGCTCTTCCAGAGTGCCGCCCTGCCCTGCGCTGCTTGGGCGTGTCCCGAGCAGAGGACCTAAGGGCAGAGTTATTGAGAGCGGAGCACCTGAAGGCGGAGGCTCAGTGGGAGGATGGCCAAGAGGGGGCTCGGTCAGTATGGATCCCACCGCTGACACCAAATTCAAGTCAGACCCATATATATGTTTAATGTGGCTCTGGTTCCTTTAAATGGTGTGTTATTCTTAATCTATCTGGCGGTGAGGAAAGACTGCCCTCTCTTGGCACTAAAGCATAACTTCATGCTCCACAGTTAGTTCTATCAGAGGGAACTTCAAGAACTCTGTGATGGGGTGGATAAGTGTAACACTGTTAGCTACTCTGTGATAGATTGCATTAGTACATTTGGCAGCATACAGTTTCTCTGTAATATATCTTGCAGGAATTTAACTATGCATTGTAATCCCTAGGTGACAGCAGGATTCAATAGAACATAAACCAATGTCACTCTTACAGCCTGCTTTTTTACATACAACTTACATGTTTTGCTCTGTCTGTATGTGTTGGTGACATGTGTAGGAGGTCTATGGCAGAGCGGGACGGCAGACCAAAGCTATCGCTGCGACGGTTCTTCTCCTCCATCGGGCTGCACAGTGTGGGCAGGCTGGTGAAGGGAGGGCGCTCCAGCAGCATGGAACAGCTCAGCATCTCAGTGCCGCGGGCCAGCTCCGCCTCACCCAGCCCCACCCACACCCGCCTGCAGAGGACCCCCTCACTACAGGCCCTGAACACAGTAAGCACCAGCCATTCAATTCAGTTCAGCTCTATTGAATCTAGTTCAGTGTTTTCACTAACTCATTTGTCAAGAAACAGAATGGCATATGCCGCTTTACTTTTACATCATTCTTTAACATTTTCATGTTGAGATGCAATTTTGGCTGACATTGAAAATACAAGAGACTCTGGCTGTGTCTGAAATCTGGCTTGCCTACTACTGCTTTTAGATTTACATTTTAGTCGACGCTCTTATCCAGAGCAATTAGGGTTAAGTGCCTTGCTCAAGGGCACATCGACAGATTTTTCACCTAGTCGGCTCGGGGATTAGAACCAGTGACCTTTCGGTTACTGGCACAACGCTCTTAACCACTAAGCTACCTGCTTCCCCTAATCTAACTACATGCAAATTAGAACGTATACTGTTTAGTAAAAACAAATGAATATCAGCATACTAGGCTCATCTTACTGGGAATGTGTAATTTATTGCACAATTGCGTTGATTCCCGCCAGTCGTTCAATTTGGTACAGCGCGTCACCTTCTCTGATTATCAGCTGTTGTCAGACACACGTGGGTCTCGAAAGACGATTCTCTTCCTCAACAGTGTGCAGCGAATTCTACTAGATGAAAAGCCAAAATGAGTATGACATCCTGGCATTCGAAATTTCACCTACTATAAAACTGTATTTTTTCGAAAACCCCAAAATGCCTACTTTTTAGAACGCAAGTAAGGTATTCGGACACAGCCTCTGTCTGTGACTGTCAGGACTGAGGAGACAAAATCAACTGCACGGATGATGACACCTTGTTGCAATGTCCCTAATAAATATGAATCTCCTTCTCTGTCACCAGGTGTCCCCACTGGCCCAGCTTCGGAAAGCCTCCTCTGTGCAGAGTCTGGAGAGGAGAGTGGAGCGTTCGACCATTCTGAGAGAGGTGTCCGTGCCTAACAGCCTGGCACCCAGGTACAGTGTGTGTGTGTGTGTGTGTGTGTGTGTGTGTGCGTGTGTGTGTGTGTGTGTGTGTGTGTGTGTGTGTGTGTGTGTGTGTGTGTGCCAATTGTTCAGTTGGTTAAAAAAAACTGGAACAGAAATGTCATTCCAATCAACAAATTTCAGGACAACATAAGGAACATAACTACTAGGAATGTGAATACTGTAATCCTTATTGACACAACACTACAAATCCAGGCAGCTTTCCAAAATCTCTTGAAGTGATGTCATCTAGACCGTATTTACACTGAGCAATGTTTGACTTGGCAAAATGCCTTACGTATATAAAAACAATATAGCTAGATTATTGTAAGAACCCATTTCCAACAGGAAACCAATTTTGACAAACTGCCACTAATTTCTCATGAAGGTAAATGACCCCGACTACATTTCACTGAAATGTCTCTATATACTATCTCTACAGGGTGATTCAGAAAGCCCTGAGCGTGGAAGATGTGTTAGCCCCTCGGGTGGTGCGTCCCGTGGGTCCAATGGGTCGGGTTGTCCAGGCCTTCCCTGATGGGACCCTCCGGTTGGAGCTCACCAGACCCCCTAATGGCCCTTTTGGGTTCGTCATCTCACGAGGCAAAGGTCGACCGGTCACAGGTATATTAAAGCACCTTTACTGTATAACTTGGTTCCTTTAGATGTAGCCTACATTTTAGTGTTGTGGATGTGAAGGTGTACAGTGCATTCGGAAAGTGTTCAGAAGCATTTTGTTACGTTACAGCCTTATTCTAAAATGGATTAAATACCAAATATTTCCTCATCAATCTACACACAATATCCCATAATGACATAGCGAAAACAGATTTTTAGAAATTTTTGCAAATGTATTTAAAATAAAAAACAGAAATACCTTATTTACATAAGTATTCAGACCCTTTCCTATTAGACTCGAAATTGAGCTCAGGTGCATCCTGTTTCCATTGATCATCCTTGAGATGTTTCTACAACTTGATTGGAGTCCACCTGTGGAAATCCAATTGATTGGACATGATTTGATAAGGCACACACCTGTCTATATAAGATCCCACAGTTGACAGTGCATGTCAGAGCAAAAACCAAGCCATGAGGTCGAAGGAATTGTCTGTAGAGCTCCGAGACAGGATTGTGTCGAGGCACAGATCTGGGCAAGGGTACCAAAACATTTCTGCAGCATTGATGGTCCCCAAGAACACAGTGGCCTCCATCATTCTTAAATGGAAGAAGTTTGGAACCACCAAGACTCTTCCTAGAGCTGGCCGCCTGGACAAATTGAGCAATCGGGGGAGAAGGGCCTTGGTCAGGGAGGTGACCAAGAACCCGATGGTCACTCTGACAGAGCTCCAGAATTCCTCTGTGGAGATGGGAGAACCTTCCAGAAGGACAACCATCTCTGCAGCACTCCACCAATCAGGCCTTTATGGTAGAGTGGCCAGACGGAAGCCACTCCTCAGTAAAAGGCACATGACAGCTGCTTGGAGTTTGCCAAAAGGCACCTAAAGGACTCTCAGACCATGAGAAACAAGATTCTCTGGTCTGATGAAGCCAATATTGAACTCTTTGGCCTGAATGCCAAGCGTCACATCTGGAGGAAACCTGGCACCATCCCTACGGTGAACCATTGTGGTGGCAGCATCATGCTGTGGGGAGGTTTTTCAGCGGCAGGGACTGGGAGACTAGTCAAGATCGAGGGAAAGATGAACGGAGCAAAGTACTGAGAAAACCTGCTCCGGAGCACTCAGACTGGGGTGAAGGTTTACCTTCCAACAGGATAATGACCCTAAGCACACAGCCAAGATAACACTGGAGTGGCTTCGGGAGAAGTCTCTGAATGTCCTTGAGTGGCCCAGCCAGAGCCCGGTCTTGAACCTGATCTAACATCTCTGGAGAGACCTGAAAATAGCTGTGCAGTGACGCTCCCCATCCAACCTGACAGAACTTGAGAGGATCTGCAGAGAAGAATGGGAGAAACTCCCCAAATACAGGTGTGCCAAGCTTAAGCTTGTAGTGTCATACACAAGAAGACTCAAGGCTGTAATCGCTGCCAAAGGTGCTTCAACAAAGTACTGAGTAAAGGTTGTGAATACTTATGTAAATGTTATATTTCATTTTTTTTATATATACACTACTAGATCTACTCATTCAAGGGTTTTTCTTTATTTTTACTATTTTCTACATTGTAGAATAATAGTGAAGACATCAAAACTATGAAATAACACATATGGAATAATGTGGTAACCAAAAAAGTGTTAAACAAATCAAAATAGATTTTAGATTCTTGAAAGTAGCCACACTTTGCCTTAGTTTAGTTTAGTGTATTAATTCAACCATTTAAAAAAACAAGCACACATAAAACTTTAAAACGCCATACATGCACATGAGTAAAATCATTGAGGCTAACACACAATAAAGTCTGGGACTTATTTCTATTGGGGTCCTCTTGAAACAAGATGGCTGGGTAAGATCCAACAGGGTTGAACACAGTATGACAACGAGATAATAAAACAAAAAACAAAGAAGAAGAACATCAATCTCATCATTGCAGTTACATCATAGGGGTCATTCATATGGGCACAGAACACATCAAACAGTTTCTTTACTTCTTTTTTTAAGCTGCCCAGAGAGGACGTCGTTTTTATGGGCAGATGCAACTCATTCCACTCGGAGGCTCCAGTATACAAGAAAGTACCTTTCCCAGCATTACTCCTGAACCTGTATAAGCACACGTTAGCAACACCTGATCTGGTGCTGTGATTGTGTGCATCCATTAACACGGGGAAAGTAATCAGTTAGATATCTGGGCGCAGAACCATAAATACTCCTGTAAACCAAACCCAGTCTAATCTGGGACACCCTAGCCTCAACAGGCAGCCAGTTGCTGAAAGCAGCTCCTGCCTATGTGAGTACGTGGACTCACCTTCAAAACTACCCTGATCAGCTTATTCTGGGCTATCTGGAGCTTCCCCTTCATAAGCTTAGATAAGCCCCCAAACCAGGAAGTAGTAGCGTAGTCAAAATGGCATTGAATGAGGGCAGTGGCTAGCACTCTCATGGAGTCCTTATCAAGCAGCTTGGACATTCTAGCCAAAAACGTAGTCCTGACATTAACCTTCCCTAGCACTTTAGTGGTCATGCTCACACCTCCCAAGCTTCCATCAAGGATACATCCCAGGTAGCTAACAGAGGTTTTTGTAGTCAGCACCTCACCCCCTAACTCCAACAAGCATCTTTCATATCGTTAATATACAGTAAAAACAGTAGAGGCCCAAGCACACTCCCCTGCGGAGCGCCACAACTCATTGGTGTTTGTTGACATATTCATAAATTTACTAATGTACAGTGCCTTGCAAAAGTATTCATCCCCCTTGGCGTTTTTCCTATTTTGTTGCATTACAACCTGTAATTGAAATGGATTTGTATTTGTATGTCATGTATTGGACATACACAAAATAGTCAAAATTGGTGAAGTGAAATTAAAAAAATTACTTTTTTCAAAATATTCTAAAAAAATAAATAACGGAAAAGTGGTGCGTGCATCTGTATTCACCCCCTTTGCTATGAAGCCCCTAAATAAGGTCTAGTGCAACCAATTACCTTCAGAAGTCACATAATTAGTTAAATAAAGTCCACCTGTGTGCAATCTAAGTGTCACATGATCTCAGTATATATACACCTGTTCTGAAAGGCCCCAGATTCTGCAACACCACTAAGCAAGGGGCACCACCAAGCAAGCGGCACCATGAAGAACAAGGAGCTCTCCAAACAGGTCAGGGACAAAGTTGTGGAGAAGTACAGATCAGGGTTGGGTTATAAAAAAATATCAGAAACTGAACATCCCACGGAGCACCATTAAATCCATTATTTAAAAATGGAAAGAATATGGCACCACAACAAACCTGCCAAGAGAGGGCCACCCACCAAAACTCACGGACCAGGCAAGGAGGGCATTAATCAAAGAGGCAACAAAGAGACCAAAGATAAACCTGTAGGAGCTGCAAAGCTCCACAGCGGAGATTGGAGTATCTGTTCATAGGACCGCTTTAAGCCGTACACTCCACAGAGCTGGGCTTTACGGAAGAGTGGCCAGAAAAAAGCCATTGCTTAAAGAAAAAAATAAGCAAACCCATTTGGTGTTCGCAAAAGGCATGTGGGAGACTCCCCAAACATATGGAAGAAGGTACTCTGGTCAGATGAGACTAAAATTGTGCTTTTTGGCCATCAAGGAAAACGCTATGTCTGGATGTGTACATCACAATGGCACACATATACAATCAATGTCTCAAGGCTTACACATTTTTCTTTAACTTGTCTCCTCCCCTTCATAAACACTGTCTGAATTGGATTTAACAAGTGACATCAATAAGGGATCATAGCTTTCACCTGGTCAGTTTGTCATGGAAAGAGCAGGTGTTTTTAATGTTTTATACACTGTCAAACGCAGCATCAGCGTAAGAATATAATACATTTCTTAAATGTGTATATGTATACAGTACATTAACTAGCTGTCTTTTGAACTGTAGTAACCCTATTTCCATGATATAACCGAGATATCAGATGTACATTACATAAGGTTTCTGCCTGTACATAATGTACATTTTCAACATGTCCCTGACTGAGTCTGTAATACCAACATGTTTCAAGCAGACCACCATAGTCCCTGTGCTCAAGGACACTAAAATAACCTGCCTAAATGATTACCGACCCATAGCACTCACGTCTGCAGCCATGAAGTGCTTTGAAAGGCTGGTCATGGCTCACATCAACACCATTATCCCAGAAACCCTAGACCCACTCCAATTTGCATACCGCCCCAACAGATCCACAGATGATGCAATCTCTATTGCACTCCACACTGCCCTTTCCCACCTGGACAAGAGGAACACCTTCATGAGAATGCGAGTCATTGACTACAGCTCAGCATTCAACACCATAGTGCCCTCAAAGCTCATCACTAAGCTAAGGACCCTGGGACTAAACACCTACCTCTGCAACTGGTACATGGACTTCCTGACAGGCCGCCCCCATGTCGTAAGGATAGGTAACAACACATCTGCCACGCTGATCCTCCCCCTCAGGGCTGCGTGCTTAGTCCCCTCCTGTACTCCCTGTTCACCCATGACTGCATGGCCAGGCTCGACTCCAACACCATCATTAAGTTTGCAGACGACACAACAGTGATAGGCCTGATCACCGACAATGATGAGACAGCCTATAGGGAGGAGGTCAGAGACTTGGCCGTGTGGTGCCAGGATAACAACCTCTCCCTCTACGTGATCAAGACAAAGGAGATGACTGTGGGGACTACAGGAACAAAAAGAGGACTGAGCACGCCCCCATTCTCATCGACGGAGCTGTAGTGGAACAGGTTGAGAGCTTCAAGTTCCTTGGTGTCCACATCACCAACAAACTATCATGGTCCAAACACACCAAGACAGTCGTGAAGAGGGCACGACAAAGCCTATTCCCCCTCAGGAGACTGAAAAGATTTGGCATGGGTCCTCAGATCCTCAAAAGGTTCTACAGCTGCACCATCGAGAGCATCCTGACTGGTTGCATCACTGCCTGGTATGGCAACTGCTCGGCCTCCGACCGCAAGGCACTACAGAGTAGTGTGTACGGCCCAGTACATCACTGGGGCCAAGCTTCCTGCCATCCAGGACCTCTATACCAGGCGGTGTCAGAGGAAGGCCCTAAAATTGTCAAAGACTCCAGCCACCCTAGTCATAGACTGTTCTCTCTGCTACCGCACAGCAAGCGGTACCGGAGCACCAAGTTTAGGTCCAAAAGCCTTCTTAACAGCTTCTACCCCCAAGCCATAAGACTTCTGAACAGCTAATCATGGCTACCCGGACTATTTGCACTGCCCCCCCACCCCACCCCATCCCCCTCTTTTACGCTGCTGCTGTCGTAGAAATATTTGACTCAAAAGTAGTCAACTCAAAAATATCTCTCAAGAGACTGGAGCTTGTGAATCCAAAAATTTGACTTTATTATTTGCGTAACAAAGCCGAGCCACTCCATGGAACGGCTGTCTCTCTTTGGCTCAGAGATCTCTTTTATACACACACAAATGCACAGTCATGTATACATAGCTTATACAGCTACTCCCCTTAAGATAACTGATTAACATCTTTAACTGCCACGCCACTATTATTTTTCAAAGTCCAACAACACATGTTGTTTACTCCAAAAGACCATGGGCGCTTTTGCCTCTTTCCCTTATCTCATTATATTGGTGGCGTGGCTCAGACACTTAAAAAAATAATATACATACATTAATTAAAGCATGTTTACACACTGTATTGGCTATATTCCTTATTTAGACATGCATCTGGATTATAAAATGTCAATCATGTTTACTATATTTTACCTTTGACATTTCCCAACATTTTCCTTAATGATACATAAAATATTACCATACTGCTTATTGTTTATTATTTATGCATAGTCACTTTAATTCTACCCACATGTACATATTACATCAATTACCTTGACTAGCCGGTGCCCCCGCACATTGACACTGTACCGGTACCCCCCTGTATATAGCCTCTCTACTGTTATTTTATTTTACTGCTGCTCTTTAGTTATTTGCATTTATTTTTTACTTATCTATTTTTTACTTAACACTTTTTTTCTTTCTTTTTTTCTTTAAAAAACTGCATTGTTGGTTAAGGGCTTGTAAGTAAGCATTTCACTGTAATGTCTACACCTGTTGTATTCGGCGCATGTGGCAAATAACATTTTATTTTATTTTATTTGCGTCTCACAAAGACACGGCGGTTGGAACCAAAAATCTCAAATTTGGACTCATCAGACCAAAGGACAGATTTCCACTGGTCTAATGTCCATTGCTCGTGTTTTTTGGCCCAAGCAAGTCTCTTCTTATTATTGGTGTCCTTTAATAGTGGTTTCTTTGCAGCAATTCGACCATGAAGGCCTGATTCACACAGTCTCCTCTGAACAGTTGATGTTGAGATGTGTCTGTTACTTGAACTCTGTGAAGCATTTATTTGGACTGCAATTTCTGAGGCTGGTAACTCTAATGAACTTATCCTCTGCAGCAGAGGTAACTCTGGGTCTTCCTTTCCTGTGGCGGTGCTCATGAGAGCCAGTTTCATCATAGCGCTTGATGGTTTTTATGACTGCACTTGAAGAAACTTTTAAAATGTTCTTGAAATGTTCCGTATTGACTGACCTTCATGTCTTAAAGTAATGATGGACTGTCGTTTCTCTTTGTTTATTTGAGCTGTTCTTGCCATAATATGTACTTGGTCTTACCAAATAGGGATATCTTCTGTATACCTCCCCCTACCTTGTCACAACACAACTGATTGGCTCAAACGCATTAAGAAGGAAAGAAATTTCACAAATTAACTTTTAATAAGGCACACTTGTTAATTGAAATGCATTCCTGGTGACTACCTCATGAAGTTGGTTGAGAGAATGCCAAGAGTGTGCAAAGCTGTCGTCAAGGCAAAGGGTGGCTAATTTTAAGAATATAAAATATAAAATATATTTTGATTTGTTTAACACTTTTTGGGTTACTACATGATTCCATATGTGTTATTTCATAGTTTTGATGTCTTCACTATTATTCTACAATGTAGAAAATAGTAAAAATAAAGAAAAACCTTTGAATGAGTAGGTGTGTCCAAACCTTTGACTGGTACTGGTATATAAATTAGCAAAGATTTCAAAAAAACTGTTTTTGCTTTTTCATTATGGGGTATTGTGTGTAGATTGATGAGTCCAAAAAAGTATTTCATCCATTTTAGAATAAGGCTGTAACGTAATTTTTTAGGGAAACGGTCAATGGGTCTGAATACTTTCAGAATGTAGTCATGGAACACCTAATTGCAGGGATTTTAGTTGGGTGGTTGAGAGGGCATTTTACCCGAGTGTGTAATGACATACTATTTAATGATTTTAAGTTGACATATTCTTAGTGTTTGTGCACCGTTACTTATTGTGCCCTCTATTCTGTGGTCCTCTGTAGCTCAGGGACACGCCAAGGTTCGGGACCACCCAACAATGTATGCACGCATGACTGTAAGTCGCTTTGGATAAAAGCGTCTGCTAAATGGCATATTATTATTCGCTCTCTCTCCCCATTTATCTCCCTCCATCTCTCTCTCTTTATATCTCCCTCTCGGTCCTTCCCCCACCCCTCTGTCTTGTCTCAGGTGTGTACGTGGAGCAGGTAGGGGACGGTACTGAGGAGGGCCTGTACTCTGGGCTCCTGGGTGTTGGGGATGAGATCCTGGAGGTGAATGGGGAGGCGGTGGTCGGACTGACCCTGGATCTGGTGACACGCCTCATGACCCGCGACAGCACCGCCTCTATCCGGGTCCTGCCACACCGTCGGAACCATCGCTGAGCAACACCACAATGGAATATTCCATTATCCATTTCAATGAAAAAACATACTGGATACTGCGCCATGATGATGTCATGACGAAAACATGAGAATGGAAATAGGCATAAAGAGACATTTTTAACTCAGGGAGAACCAAAGGAAGGACATAATACATATCCTTATGCTTGTCTATTATTAGGCCTAGTCATTGAAGATTCAGGCAACTTTTTGTGAATCAAATCTGTTGTCAGATAAAACAAAGTATAAAGAAAATGTTGCACTGAAGATGCAAGTGAGATGATCTGCAGTGCCTTCAGAAAGTATTTATACCCCTTGACTTATTCCACATTCCACAGCCTAAATTAAAAATTGATTAAATTGATTTGATTTTCTCACCCATCTACAAATGTTTGCAAATGTATTGAAAATGAAATACAGAAATATCTTATTTACGTAAGTATTCACACCCCTGAGTCAATATACAGTGAGGGAAAAAAGTATTTGATCCCCTGCTGATTTTGTACGTTTGCCCACTGACAAAGACATGATCAGTCTATAATTTTAATGGTAGGTTAATTTGAACAGTGAGAGACACAATAACAACAAAAAAATCCAGAAAAACGCATGTCAAAAATGTTATAAATTGATTTGCATTTTACTGAGGGAAATAAGTATTTGACCCCTCTGCAAAACATGACTTAGTACTTGGTGGCAAAACCTTTGTTGGCAATCACAGAGGTCAGACGTTTCTTGTAGTTGGCCACCAGGTTTGCACACATCTCAGGAGGGATTTTGTTCCACTCCTCTTTGCAGATCTTCTCCAAGTCATTAAGGTTTTGAGGCTGATGTTTGGCAACTCGAACCTTCAGCTCCCTCCACAGATTTACTATGGGATTAAGGTCTGGAGACTGGCTAGGCCACTCCAGGACCTTAATGTGCTTCTTCTTGAGCCACTCCTTTGTTGTTTTGGCCGTGTGTTTTGGGTCATTGTCATGCTGGAATACCCATCCACAACCCATTTTCAATGCCCTGGCTGAGGGAAGGAGGTTCTCACCCAAGATTTGACGGTACATGGCCCCGTCCATCGTCCCTTTGATGCGGTGAAGTTGTCCTGTCCCCTTAGCAGAAAAACACCCCCAAAGCATAATGTTTCCACCTCCATGTTTGACGGTGTGCATGGGGTTCTTGGGGTCATAGGCAGCATTCCTCCTCCTCCAAACACGGCGAGTTGTGTTGATGCCAAAGAGCTCGATTTTGGTCTCATCTGAACACAAAACTTTCACCCAGTTCTCCTCTGAATCATTCAGATGTTCATTGGCAAACTTCAGATGGGCCTGTATATGTGCTTTCTTGAGCAGGGGGACCTTGCGGGCGCTGCAGGATTTCAGTCCTTCGCGGCGTAGTGTGTTACCAATTGTTTTCTTGGTGACTATGGTCCCAGCTGCCTTGAGATCATTGACAAGATCCTCCCGTGTAGTTCTGGGCTGATTCCTCACCGTTCTCATGATCATTGCAACTCCACGATGTGAGATCTTGCATGGAGCCCCAGGCCGAGGGAGATTGACAGTTATTTTGTGTTTCTTCCATTTGCGAATAATCGCACCAACTGTTGTCACCTTCTCACCAAGCTGCTTGGCGATGGTCTTGTAGCCCATTCCAGCCTTGTGTAGGTCTACAATCTTGTCCCTGACATCCTTGGAGAGCTCTTTGGTCTTAGCCATGGTGGAGAGTTTGTAATCTGATTTATTGATTGCTTCTGTGGACAGGTGTCTTTTATACAGGTAATAAACTGAGATTAGGAGCACTCCCTTTAAGAGTGTGCTCCTAATCTCAGCTCGTTACCTGTATAAAAAGACACCTGGGAGCCAGAAATCTTTCTGATTGAGAGGGGGTCAAATACTTATTTCCCTCATTAAAATGCAAATCAATTTATAACATTTTTGTCTCTCACTGTTCAAATAAACCTACCATTAAAATTATAGACTGATAATTTATTTGTCAGTGGGCAAATGTACAAAATCAGCAGGGGATCAAATACTTTTTTACCTCACTGTATGTTAAAATCACCTTTGGCATTGATTACAGCTGTGTGTCTTTCTGAGTAAGGCTCTAAGAGCTTTTCACACCTGGATTGTACAATATAAAAATTATTTAAGCTCTGTCAAGTTGGTTGTTGATCATTGCTAGACATTTTCAAGTCTTGCCATAGATTTTCAAGTAGATTTAAGTCAAAACTGTAACTAAGCCACTCAGGAACATTCACTGTTGTCTTGGTAAGCAACTTGGTAAGTATATAGCCTTATGGTTTAGGTTACTGACCTGCTGAAAGGTGAATTTGTCTCTCAGTGTCTGTTGTAAAGCAGACTGAACCAGGTTTTTCTCTAGGACTTTGCATTCCGTTTATTTTTATTCAAAACAACTCCCTAGTCCTTGCCGATGACAAGCATACCCATAACATGATGCAGCCACCACTATGCTAGAAAATATGAAGGGATGTGTTGTGTTGGATTTGCCCCGAACATAACTCTTTCTATTCAGGACATAAAGTTAATTTATTTGCAATATTTCTGCCAGTTTTACTTTAGTGCCTTATTGCAAAAAATATGGATGTTTTGGGATATTTTTATTCTGTACAGGCTTCCTTCTTTTCACACTGTCAATTATGTTAGTATTGTGGAGTAACTACAATATTGTTGATCTAGCCTCAGTTTTCTCCTATCCCAGCCATTAAACTCTGTAACTGTTTTAAAGTCACCCTTGGCCTCCTGGTGAAATCCCTGAGCAGTTTCCTTCCTCTCCAGAAACTGAGTAAGGAAGGACGCCTGTATCTTTGTAGTGACTGGGTGTATTGATACACCATCCAAAGTTAAATTAATAACTTCACCATGCTCAAAGGAATATTCAATGTCAGCTTTTTTTTTTACCCATCTACCAATAAGTGCCCCTCTTTGTGAGGCATTTGAAAACCTCCCTGGTCTTTGTGGTTGAATTTGTGTTTGAAATGAATTGCTTGACTGAGGGACCTAACAGATAATTGTATGTGTGGGGTACAGAGATGAGGTAGTCATTCAAAAATCATGTTAACGCTATTATTGCACACAGAGTGAGTACATGCAACTTATTATGCGACTTGTTAAGCACATTTTTACTCCTAAACTTATTTAGGCTTGCCATAACAAAAGGGTTGAATACTTATTGACTCAAGACATTTCAGCTTTTAATTTTGTATTATGGGGTATTGTGTGTAGGCCAGTGACACCAAATCTCAATATAACCCATTTAAAATGTAGGCTGTAACACAACAAAATGTGGAAAAAGTTAAGGGGTGTGAATACTTTCTGAAGGCTCTGTAAATAAAGACTGTATAATGATTATTGTGTGTTTCACAATAAACAGCCTATTGTGTCAAAGGTGATAATGAACTCTGTTTATTATGAAATACCAGTTGCCTTGCACTCACTATATGCACATTAGGGCCTAATATTAGGTAACTACACAGTTTATGTGCAACCCACTAGTCTACCTTTCCCCACCACAAAGCCTACCTTGTCATAACATTTTATTATTATTTTATTTTTTTTGTCATTTAGCAGACGCTCTTATCCAGAGCGACTTACAGGAGCAATTACGGTTAAGTGCCTTGCTCAAGGGCACGTTGGGGATTAGAACCAGCGACCTTTCGGTTACTGGCACTACGCTCTTAACCACTAAGCTACCTGAAGCGAATCAAATTGCAAACTTTGTTGAAAAAGCTCATTCATAGCAGGTCTACTACCAATGTGGGAGAAAACATTTATCTAAAGTTATTCAACACTTAGCCTTCATATGTTATAATTTTTTTGGTGTGTGGCAGTGTCCCATTCTGCAATCACTTTATTTACTTTAATGAAATTAGTTGGGAAATAGGCTGTTTGTTTTTCTCTTTTTGTAGCCACAGTATTCTCAGTCTGCTTCACCAGGATGTAGGATGCTTGTCGTGACCAGTGACCTAAAAGCACGTGATATGTCGGTCGTGACAGTCGACTTTACCTCAGATGATCGGACAAACTAGGCTGAAAAACTGAAAAATACCTGACCATGTAGCCTATTCTAAGGAAACCCTTAAGCCAGCGTTTCCCAAACTCGGTCCTCGGGACCTCAAGGGGTGCACATTTTGGTTTTTGCCCTAACACTACACAGTATAAAAACTCTTCCACAGTAGTATAGACTCGTGCTTCCTTGCCAAAAGGTGTTAGGCCTACTGCTGATAGGTAGCTCTCTCTGCTCTCTCCCTCCCCTCTGTCTGTCCTTGATTGCAGGAGTGAAGTCTGGTGTGCGGGAGTCAGGGTTCCAGCTGCAGCTCATTCACCATATCACCTCAGCCTTTAAGACCCGGTCAAACTTACCACTCATCGTCAGATCATAGTCAAGACGACCATATATTTGGAACCTGACTCCTGCCTCCGCTTCACTCCTGCCACCACCATCCTGCTCTCCATTACCGGACCTCTCTTTTGGACTCACCACGGACACTAGGACATTACGGTACCACACCTGCCCTGATCTGGATCTGTTACCCTCCCTGTACCTGGACTTGCTCTTCCCATATATTTGGAAACCTGGACTTTGAACATTGTAAATAAACCTGTTAAAACTTCTCTGGCTTGGTGTACTTGTCTGCATTTGGGTTCTTATCCAGTTAAATCATAACAAAAGGAGGCTATCGAAGAGGGGAGGGCTGCCTTCCGTTTGCCTACTAATTAATTTACACACTCCTCGACCACTGACCACTTCCGGGTCACGGAGGAGAGAGGACAGAGGATAGAGGACCTAGGCCAGACTTTTATCTAAACGAGAAACCCCCTATATGTCCTCCAGTGATGGCGCTTCACTGCTGATTTCTCCATTCACTAATCCGCCGAATGGGGCTGATATGGGTTTATCTCTCTCACCCATGTCGCCCCCGGGGGACCCCCGCTAAATTTGCCATGAATCCCAGGCCTGGCCACCCCATACATAGGCTACATAAAACAATGACAGTAAACAATTCCTTCCAGTAGGCCTATCAGAAGTCCTTTGATATTGGATCAATTTGTACATTCAACATATACAATAATTTAGCAAAGTGTTGTTGTTTATTAACGAATAGAATAGAATAGAATAGAATAGAATAGAATAGAGATTAGACCTACATTCAACTGAAATGTATATTACTATAATGATTATCATTATGATATGTTAATCATTATGATTATATGGCTATTATTATTATATGGCTATTATTATCAGGCTTATACTATAAGTTATAGGGTTATTTAGCCTAATGTTGATTGGCCATTAAGCCTTATGTTTGTTTGTTTTCCAGGGGGGAAAAATTGTATCAGAAAAATGTAACCACCTCGATTAACCTTTAGCCTATTCCTCGCATAGTTGTAGTTACTGGAGTTGCATCCATATATTTTTATGCTTTGCCCTCCACAAGCCTATATAGCCTACGACAGTCAAATAATAATGACTCATTTAATAAATAATGGGTTTAGGGGCTTATCGGGAACGAAGAGGCCGCTACCGTGCGCTTATCTCGCCTGACCACATTGCGCTCTTGTTCCGCTCCACAAACTGAGCGGGCGCGCTTTACGCAATGAGGAATAACTCAAACCTCACTTCCAGTTCCACACTGCACTTCACCCGCACAACAAAAAAAACTCAGACATGGATGACCCTCTCACAAAATGGCTCCACTTTCACACTAACATCAACATCACGTCGGGAACGGTGAGCATATAGAATTCATCTATATTTCATTTTCCATGCCTGCTTTGCACGCGAATTATTTTGAATTACAATTAGGAGTGTGTTTGAAGTGCTTTTTCGTTATTGTTCGTTCCTTGGACACTTTGGAATCCATTAGGAACGTAATAGGGCCTATTATTTTTCTCGATTAAAAAAATAAAACACACAATTATAGGTTCATTAGCCTAGGCCTAAATAATGATGTGGCTATTGGTTAAAACTGTTTTTTTTGTGCCTATTTTAATGACTGTATGGATAGGAATATTTATTGTCATTGTTTCATTGACAATGATAGGTTGTATTATTAGCCTACAGATAAAAATGATTGCCTTGTGATTTCTTCGTTGTTTTGAGTTATGGCAGCCTACACACTCCAATATTACATCATCTAGGCCTATAGAACAAGAAAGGGAACGAAAAAATGAATCCAAAATTCGAACAAAAGCTCGGTTATGTCAACCTTTGTTCCAAATGTCTGATGCAATTTATAATCGAAGTGACTGTCTATTGGATCTTAGGCTATTGCTTAAACCATGGGAGAATTTAAAAAAAATCATTATAGAGAAATAAAACCCATTATAGAGTCGTTGTAAAGGCCTTTTGATTCGTTTTTTTTATCAGTTAAATACGTTACCAATTAAGAATCATATTCACTTACTCTCTTGTTAAAAATAAATGAATTCACATGATCAAATTAAATAGGCCTATAAAAATGAATAATTTCAAGAACAAATCGGCTATTGAACGTTTATGCTCACAATTCTAGTGGCCTACCTTGCAACAACAACAAAAAACGTTAGAGGATTTGAATAAAAGGTCATGTTAAAAAAAAAACATCAACACCAATTGCCATTTCAAATGCCACATTGAATGCTTGCTCCATAGGCCTAGGTCAGGTTGTTGTTGACATGAGAATAATACACGTGTAAAACCCCAGTTGTTTGAGGGGGAAAGGACTTCGATGAACAACACAAACGATTGACCATCAAAAGCAGTTAATTCAATACTGTTTTTGACTGACCTCTCATAATGTAGGCACCTTGTGCTATTCATATTCTTTGTAGGCCTATTCGTTATTCGCATTTAATGTATTTCTTCTTCTTTGAATATTTTTAAATGTGGTACACTCAAACATGTCCATAGGTATTTGGTGAATTAATTTCAAGAAGTAGAACTAGCCAATTTTTTCATAATAGCAAACCCTTCGCTGAGCCTTCTAGGACTTATTTACTGGCTAATCCAAAATGTGGAAAATAAGTAACTCGACCATAGCCTACAAAATAACATGGCAACGTGTTGGTGATGACTATATGGGACATTGATGAGGCTATTTTTCTACTGCACTGTTGGAGCTAGGAACACAAGCATTTCGTTACACCCGCAATAACATCTGCTAAATATGTGTATGTGACCAATACAATTGGATTTGATTTGATTTGACATGCACCACCCGTTCTGAATCGAAAACATGTTAAAATTTGATGTGCAGATGCCTGCATTTTAGGGGTTATTTTCTTGCTAATTTCTAGGCTATACGAAATCAACACATTCTCACTTTAAAATGTGGGGCTTTATACCCGTATACACACGACCCTCCAAGTGATGAAATGATGGGGAAAAGTCTAGAATCTGAATCTGACCGGAAGAATCCCCCCCCAAAAAATGTTTAGGCTATGGCATGTGTCTTTTTACGAAACGTTTTTCTGCCCCATAGTGTGGTGTTTTCGACAGCTGATTTATGGAAAGGCAGGATATAACTGCAACGTGATGAAATTATGGAAAAAATGAAGCCGGAGCTTTGTCCTGTAAGTCCCGGTGCCAAATCGTGCAGCCCACTGAAGCAGGATTCCATCATCAGGGAGAATGGATGCAAAGACCTGGAGGACTCGAAGAAGGGGAACTTCCCTGGGGAGGGGGTTAAGACAGATGACGCGCCTCTGCGGGACCCGCGCAACCGGACCATCATCCTCAACGGTGTTGCCAAGGAAACCGCTTACGACGCTTTTGACCTGAAAAGGGAAGTACCAGTAATCGATCTCTCGAGGAGAGACGATATAAAGGCGGGACAGCAGAGAACGGACAGTCACACAGTACCCATCACGGAGCTTCGCAGACCACCCGTGCCATTGCCGCTGCCGCACCGAGACGCGCTGAACGACGCTCGAATGGTTCAGCTGAGCCCAAACGCGTTCCCTCTCCCGGCGCGAGCGATGCTCTACAACTTGGCGCAACCTCTCGCCGCAATCAACAGGTAAAATATAATAAAACATAAAATAGCCTAGCCTTTAAGCATTTGAAACAAATGTTATGTTTTACTGAAAGTTGTATTTCCTCCTAAAGCATATAGTCTATATTATAGCCCATACGTTATTCATCTTCATTTATTTTTAAGGTAGAATACTTATATGTTGCCTATTAGGTCTACTGATAGGCATACATCAACTCATGTAGTAGCTTGTTATCTAGAATATTGGCTTAATCTACCTTCACAGGGGTATCTGTCAGTGCCTTTACCTCTAGGCTACCTGTGTTGATTAATTGCAGTCTTTTCCTTGATTAATTTGAATGTGGAGGATTTCAGGTTAGTCTAATAATAATAATAATAATATGCCATTTAGCAGACTACTTGTGCCTATACTCACACATACTTTATGTGTTTTGGTTGTGAGTTGTAAGTATGGACACAGAGACCATCTGTGGTCCTCTGTAGCTCAGTTGCTAGAGCATGGCGCTTGCTACGCCAGGATAGTGGGTTCGATTTCCAGGACCACCCATCCTTAAAATGTATGCATGCATGACTTTAAGTCGCTTTGGATAAAATCCTCTGCTAAATGGCATATATTATAGAGCAGGACTGCCCAACACTGTTCCTGGAGAGCTACCGTCCTGTAGGTTTTTGCTCCAACCCTAATCTAGCACACCTGATTCTAATAATTAGCAGGTTGATAAGATAAATCAGGTTAGTAACACCTGGGTTGGAGCGAAAATCTCTCCAGGAACAGGGTTGGGCAACCCTGTTATAAAGGCTATAATTAGGCTATCACTTTCATGAAATATTTTGTTATTGCTTCATACTTCTAATTGGTGAGCTGTTATAGCCTATATGTGCCTGTGTGTAAATAGTATGTGTGTATGGTCATGTGTGTAGCTGTGCCTCATATATTTTCCCTGTCACTAGTCTTGGAGGGGAGTCGGAACAGTACTGCATGTACCCCAGCAACAGGGTAAAGCACCGTCCTGCGCCTTACGAGGTTGAGCTCGACGAGGGTAGGCGCATTTTAGATCTTTATAAGTATGGTAAAACGCACCTCTGCTGTGTCCACCTTCTGCTTACAGTCTTCTCCTCAATCCTCTCCTCATCCCAACGTCATCCCATTCCATTTATCCCCTGGCATGGCTGTAACATGGGCAGGTATTTAATACAATAGGCTACTGACCACCAACTTATAGAGAACTCCTAAACCTAATCTTCTGAAATAGTTGAATATACATGTGATGTCTATGGTTTTAGCTTCTTAGAGAAACATAATATACTGCATCTCATTTTCTCTATCTCCCACTCACAGTCAAATGCAGGCGTAGCATAAAGGGAGGGTGGAGGGAGTTAGCTGCTGCCATGCCAAGGCTTTGCTGCATAGTAAACTGGAGGATAAGGGAGGCCGGGTATGTTCCAGGAGCTTGTTATGCACCAACGGGATATTACATTTCTCAAATGCATTCCACAGTTTCTGACGTAAGCCGCAGGTATTGTGCATCGGCTTTATGTACCAATATATTAAAAACTACTTTGGAAAATACACTACATGACCAAAAGTATGTGGACACCTGTTTGTCGAACATCTAATTTCAAAATCATAGGCATTAATATGGAGTTGGTCCCCCCTTTGCTGCTACAACAGCCTCCACTCTTCTGGGAAGGCTTTCCACTAGATGTTGGAACGTTGCTGCGGGGACTTGCTTCCATTCAGCCACAAGAGCATTAGTGAGGTCGGGCACTGATGTTGGGTGATTAGGCCTGGCTCGCAGTCAGCGTTCTAATTCATCCCAAAGGTGTTCGATGGGGTTGAGGTCAGGGCTCTGTGCAGGCCAGTCAAGTTCTTCCACACCAATCTCGACAAACCATTTCTGTATGGACCTCACTTTATGCACAGGGACATTGTCATGCTGAAAAAGGAAAGGGCCTTCCCCAAACTGTTGCCACGAAGTTGGAAGCACAGAATTGTCTAGAATGTCATTGTATGCTGTAGCGTTAAGATTTCCCTTCACTGGAACTAAGGGGCCTAGCCCGAACCACGAAAAACAGCCCCAGACCATTATTTATCCTCCACAAAACATTACAGTTGACATTATGCATTGGGGGAGGTAGCATTCCCCTGGCATCTGCCAAACCCAGATTCGTCCGTCGGACTGCCAGATGGTGAAGCGTGATTCATCACTCCAGAGAATGCTTTTCCACTGCTCCAGAGTCCAATGGCGGCAAGCTTTACACCACTCCAGCCGACGCTTGGCATTGCGCATGGTGAGCTTAGGCTTGTGTGCGGCTGCTCGGCCATGGAAACCCATTTCATGAAGCTCCCGACGAACAGTTATTGTGCTGACATTGCTTCCAGAGGCAGTTTGGAACTCAATAGTGAGTGTTGCAACAGAGGACAGACGATTTCAGCACTTCAGCACTCTGCGGTCCCGTTCTGTGAGCTTGTGTGGCCTACCACTTCGCGGCTGAGCCGTTGTTGCTCCTAGACGTTTCCACTTCACAATAACAGCACTTACAGTTGACTGGGGCAGCTCTAGCAGGGCAAAAATTTGACGAACTGACTTGTTGGGAAGGTGGCCTCCTTTGACGGTGCCACGTTGACACTCACTGAGCTCTTCAGTAAGGCCATTCTACTGCCAATGTTTGTCAATGGAGATTAAATGGCTGTGTGCTTGATTTTACACACCTGTCAGCAACGGGTGTGGCTGAAATAGCCAAATCCACTCATTTGAAGGGGTATATACTTTTGTATATATAGTGTATATGATAATGGATAACATACATCACAGGAGGTTGGTGGCACCTTAATTGGGGAGAACGGGCTTGTGTTAATGACTGGAGCGGAATAGGTGGAATGGTATCAAATACATCAAACACATGGTTTCCAAGTGTTTGATGCCATTCCATTTGCGCCGTTCCGGCCATTATTAAGAGCTGTTCTCCAGTCAGCAACCTCCTGTGACATACATTTATGGACTCGTATCACCTATCACCAGATGCTTAAATACTTTCCCACATACTGTGGCGTAGTGACCCTCCCCACCAGCCCCAGCTCCTCCACTTGCCAGACTGCATCTCCTATCCCACTTCTGACATCAATGTAGCAAAGCCAAGAATAGAGTCCAACCAGCAACATTGTGCTCGCCAATCCAACACTGTAGTTGGTGTGCCAAAGTCTGAAACCTCGTTACATATGGCAGAGCATTGACAAATACATGTATTCAGATTGTAAAAGTGCAATTGTCTAAATAAGTATGACAGCTCACTGCGTAATATCTGGTTGCTTTATGATACATAATCAGCTCCTTAACCACAACACCACAGCTGTCTTCATAAATGCACAACGCAGTCCCTCATCACTACGCTGGCTTCTTTCATGCCTCTATTCTCATTTTGTGTCACACTCGACTACTTTACCACCTTTAACACATTCTCATCACTTATCGTTTTTAATTTACTTTGTGAACAGGAAGGCTTACATCTGAAGTGACCACTTCAATTCTGTAGAGGAGTTAAGAGAATGAGGAAGCCTGACTTTAACAATGAAATTGACATAATAAAACATTTGGACTGACTGAGTCTTACTCTTCATTTGTGCATCTCCCTTCCTACATCCCGTATCTCTACCGTTACTCCTCTCCCCTTCTCCTCTCCTCCTCCCCCTCTCCTCCTCCTCTCCCCTCCTCCTCCCATCCTCCTCTCCTCCTCCTGTCCTCCGCCAGCTGGCCAGCCAAAGATTGTACGGCGGATCTTCACCAACAGCCGGGAGCGCTGGCGGCAGCAGAACGTCAACGGGGCGTTCTCAGAGCTCCGGAAGCTCATCCCCACCCACCCGCCTGACAAGAAGCTGAGCAAGAACGAGATCCTGCGTCTGGCCATGAAGTACATCAGCTTCCTGTCCAACCTGCTGGATGACCAGGACGGAGGGGGCACAGTGGCCGCAAGCGACGAGACGGGGCTTCTGGTGGGGGGCCATGAGGGTGGACCCCAGGGGCCCTGTCAGGACGTGGTGGGACTGGCCACGGAGGACGACCCATTCCTCCAGGGCACGTTGTCGCCCGGGTCCAGCTGTGGGAGTCTGCCAGATGGGGACGGCAGTCCCGAGAGCTTCACAGAGGACAGGGACTCGCCCCCAGCCCAGAGGACTGTGCCCGCCCCGCGCGGTAGGGAACTGCGACGCAACGTGCGTCCACAAGACAGTTGCAGCCAGCGATGACGGTGATGATAATAGTGGTGGTGACAGTCATGACGATGGTGGTGACGGAGTTGACGATGATGGAGTTGATGGTGACGGTGTTGATGGTGGACCGCAGGAAAATCGAAATGGATTGACTTATGTCCCCGAAAGAGGGATGACAAGGGCCCTAGCATCTCTGAGCTTCATCTAAAGAGCGGTGCTTTAGGTTCTGGAAGCATGCTGAGGACAGAATTTCACTTCATCAGGATGCTAATCAGCCCATACTGAAGCCAATGGCAGCTTGCTTGGTATGGTCCTTATTTGGTCAGTTGGTTGACAAAACGAAAGACTTGTAAATTCTGCATGCTTTTAATGCTGTCTACGACCTGGGTTGAGGAACACCTCATATTTCCGGAGTTATGAATGTTCAAATACAGTGTGCTTCTGTTACACTATCATGTCATGAGAAGTATACATCCTATGTCATCATCATAGAAGTCACTGATGCCATGGTACACGAGGCGACGCAATGGAGGTTACATCAGGAAATGGCAATGCTGTCATGTTCTCACCTTGGGTTAAGATCCAACTTCGCCAGTTGTCAATGAGGGCATTCTAACTCTTCTGAATGGTCAAGTTTACGACAACAACACGACAACAGCATAGCTGTTTCACTGATAGCAATGACTTGACGTCAAATCTTCACAACATAATACACACTTAAACAAGTATTAACAACAATTATTTGCTTGAAAATGTGTTATCTTAAGTAAGGTCGCACTCACAACACATTATCAAACATGCACATATATCATTACCTACCAAAATATGTTCTACAGTGGTTCATGTCAAGTGATGTGATTAGGCAGTTTGATATATTTTAGACAGGGTTTTCAGGCAGGTTTTTTTTTTTAAGATTCTGCTCAGTGCTCCTGAACACATTAAATCAACAGTAGCCAAACAACATGTTCTCTAGAAAATGAATGACAAACATGTAGAATGATATAAATGTGGTACCTTATTTATATTTTTGGTCATACATAACTGATTAGCATTGAGTAAAACACCCCAGAGTAACATGGCAACTGACTGTGAACCGTGTGCACACACAAACACACACACACACACACAAACACACACACACACACACACACATCAAGTACAATCTGATTTCTGAGACACATTGCCATAGCATGTAGATGATGGACTTATGTGTGGCGAGGTAACAAGCAACTACATCTACCAGAGGTTAAGAAATTACAATTTCTCCTGTCAAGAGGTACAAATAGTATTTCCGTAACTGATGTCCAATGAAATCATATGATGACTCACCCAATAATTTTGTATATTATACATTTCTATTTCAATGTTTTTTTTCATTGTAATGCACTTGTGATTTGGTATGGTACACTAAGTATATCACCTCCTAAATATGCCCTCATTTTCTCTGTTGGGATTAGCAACGACACCAGCAGTTTTATGTCAGTAAACAGTGAGGCGTACATCTCTGTTGTTTGGTTATTTGATCACTGCTTTTTCAGCAGACATTTAGTAGCCTATCTTGGTACCTTTGGTTACTATTTTATGAACTACAGGAAAGCAAAGGGGCATTGTATGTTCTTTTTAGTAAAAAAGCATGTTTGTTGTATGATAGATATATCTATGACTATATGCAATGGCTTTTATATAAAATGCTGAATAAAATGAACACATGAAAAGGCAACAAAATACTCCTTATGTATGTTATAAACCATGTCTATGGCAGACTATTTTTTCAAACATTTTTATAACACAGATTTGTAAATTTCTGTTATGCATTTTTCTTTATTTACTTATTTCTCAGGAATCATTACCCATATAGAATTAAGACTATGGAACCAATGTGTTAACAATATTTGAAAACAATTTGTTCTTACATTTTAAAGCTGACAATCTAAAATGGACCAATCACTCCCTGTAACACATCCTACTGCCTAGACAATGTGAAGTAAATCCATAACCCCCCACAAGGGATGTAAAACACTCCCACTGGAGTGACAACTTCCTGCAAAGGTCATCATGGCTCAGTGACCTTCAGGATATCCTGCCATTGTGAAAGTGGTTCACAGTTTTTAGACCCTCCACACTCGCAGTCTGTCTGCAGCATTACCAAACAATCACAACCAACATGGAGAGTTATTCATTGATGATGCGACACAAAACCAAAAAGTAAACCACAAACACAGTAATAATGTACAAACACAGTAATAATGCATAAACGCTACATCAACCATTTTACTTAATGATAATATTGCAGTAAAAATATGTTTCTGTTTCTGTATGAATTATTGTGATATCAGCTCCACTTGCACACATCACAAAACCAAAGTGCATTGTTTCTAGGAAAGCGGAGACACCCTGGTGTTTTAGGACCTCTCCAGTATTCCGCAGTCGGCTATGTCTGGACTGTGACCTCCATAACTAACTCTATGACTGGACTGTGACCTCCATAACTAACTCTTTGACTAGACTGTGACCTCCATAACTAGCTCTATGACTGGACTGTGACCTCCATAACTAGCTCTGTGACTGGACTGTGACCTCCATAACTAGCTCTGTGACTGGACTGTGATCTCATAACTAACTCTGTGACTGACTGTGACCTCCATAACTAGCTCTATGACTGGACTGTGACTTCCATAGCTAACTCTGTGACTAGACTGTGACCTCCATAGCTAGCTCTGTGACTGGACTGTGACCTACATAACTAGCTCTGTGACTGGACTGTGAACGCCATAGCTAGCTCTGTGACTGGACTGTGACCTCCATAACTAGCTCTGTGACTGGACTGTGACCTCCATAACTAGCTCTGTGACTGGACTGTGATCTCATAACTAACTCTGTGACTGACTGTGACCTCCATAACTAGCTCTATGACTGGACTGTGACTTCCATAGCTAACTCTGTGACTAGACTGTGACCTCCATAGCTAGCTCTGTGACTGGACTGTGACCTACATAACTAGCTCTGTGACTGGACTGTGAACGCCATAGCTAGCTCTGTGACTGGACTGTGACCTCCATAACTAGCTCTGTGACTGGACTGTGACCTCCATAACTAGCTCTGTGACTGGACTGTGACCTCCTTAACTAGCTCTGTGACTGGACTGTGACCTCCATAACTAGCTCTGTGACTGGACCGTGACCTCCATAACTAGCTCTTTGACTGGACCGTGACCTCCATAACTAGCTCTGTGACTGGACTGTGACCTCCATAACTAGATCTGTGACTGGACTGTGTTCTCCATAACTAGCTCTGTGACTGGACTGCCAAACATTTACCTGCAAACTGGAGACTATAGTCATACTGTCCATCTAAAAAGAGTGAAAGAGTGAAAAAGTGACAAAAAGATAGGGTAAGTATGTGTGTGCTTGTGTGTTTGTGCTTGTATGTGCACGCATGTGTGTGTGTACGCCCGTGTGTGGATTTATCAGCTCAGTGCAGATGGATGGTAGAGTGGCTCTTGCAGCCAAATTATTCTGTATGTTAATGAGCTGTTATCTGACGCCCTGCAGGAACAATACACTGACTCTCACACAGTGGGGATCCAGCCTGCTGGGTACAGATTACACTGCCTACACCGCCATGGCAGTTATTTATATTTTCACACACAGTATACCTTAACACACACACACACACACACACAAGCTTATGCATTTATGCGCTCAGAAACACACACAAACACACACACACACACACACACACACACACACAAGCATATGCATTTATGCGCTCAGAAACACACACACACACATGCACACACACACACAAACTCAAACGTAAAACAAACAGAAATGGTTTCTCTTTTATTTGACCTGGAAAAATAGTATGGTTTAAAACTCATGGTGGAAAGCAGCTTTTCTCATTCTCTACCCACAGGTGGCGATGTCGCTCCTTTTATGGTTTGTATTGAATGTACAGGTTACTGCCAAAATAAAGGAAACACTTGAGTAAATGAGGGATACAAATTATATTGAAAGCAGGTGCTTCCACACAGGTGTGGTTCCTGAGTTAATTAAGCAATTAACATCCCATCATGCTTAAGGTCATGTATTGTGTGGAAACCCAACATTGAATTTCATTGAATTCTACGTTGGGCAGAAATGGATCGTTTGAATCAAGAAAGTTTCCTCACAACCTCTACAAGCCAGAATGTTGAATAAAATTACATTTTTACTTACTTTACCGGTTGTCTGTGCGGTTGGTGCTTTTGGCAGTAGGGATGTGAGACAATACAGTGCCTTGCAAAAGTATTCATCCCCCTTGGCGTTTTTCCTATTTTGTTGCATTACAACCTGTAATTTAAATTGATTTTTATTTGGATTTCATGTAATGGACATACACAAAATAGTCAAAATTGGTGAAGTGAAATGAAAAAAATAACTTGTTTCAAAAAATTCTAAAAAATTAATAACGGAAAAGTGGTGCGTGCATATGTATTCATCCGCTTTGCTATGAAGCCCTAAATAAGATCTGGTGCAACCAATTACCTTCAGAAGTCACATAATTAGTTAAATAAAGTCCACCTGTGTGCAATCTAAGTGTCACATGATCTCAGTATATATACACCTGTTCTGAAAGGCCCCAGAGTCTGCAACACCACTAAGCAAGGGGCACCACCAAGCAAGCGGCACCATGAAGACCAAGGAGCTCTCCAAACAGGTCAGGGACAAAGTTGTGGAGAAGTACAGATCAGGGTTGGGTTATAAAAAAATATCAGAAACTTTGAACATCCCACGGAGCACCATTTAATCCATTATTAAAACATTGAAAGAATATGGCACCACAACAAACCTGCCAAGAGAGGGCCGCCCACCAAAACTCACAGACCAGGCAAGGAGGGCATTAATCAGAGAGGCAACAAAGAGACCAAAGATAACCCTGAAGGAGCTGCAAAGCTACACAGTGGAGATTGGACTATCTGTCCATAGGAACACTTTAAGCCGTACACTCCATAGAGCTGGGCTTTACGGAAGAGTGGCCAGAAAAAAGCCATTGCTTAAAGAAAAAAATAAGCAAACACTTTTGGTGTTTGCCAAAAGGCATGTGGGAGACTCCCCAAACACATGGAAGAAGGTACTCTGGTCAGATGAGACTCAAATTGAGCTTTTTGGCCATCAGGGAAAATGCTATGTCTGGCGCAAACCCAACACCTCTCATCACCCCGAGAACACCATCCCCACAGTGAAGCATGGTGGTGGCGGCATCATGCTGTAGGGATGTTTTTCATCGGCAGGGACTGGGAAACTGGTCAGAATTGAAGGAATGATGGATGTTGCTAAATACAGGGAAATTCTTGAGGGAAACCCGTTTCAGTCTTTCAGAGATTTGAGACTGGGACGGAGGTTCACCTTCCAGCAGGACAATGACCCTAAGCATACTGCTAAAGCAACACTTGAGTGGTTTAAGGGGAAACATTTAAATGTCTTGGAATGGCCTAGTCAAAGCCCAGACCTCAATCCAATTGAGAATCTGTGGTATGACTTAAAGATTGCTGTACACCAGCGGAACCCATCCAACTTGAATGAGCTGGAGCAGTTTTGCCTTGAAGAATAGGCAAAAATCCCAGTGGCTAGATGTGCCAAGCTTATAGAGACCTATCCCAAGAGACTTGCAGCTGTAATTGCTGCAAAAGGTGGCTCTACAAGGTATTTACTTTGGGGGGGGGGGGGTGAATAGTTATGCACGCTCAAGTTTTCTGTTTTGTTGTCTTATTTCTTGTTTGTTTCACACACAAAAAATATTTAGCATCTTCAAAGTGGTAGGCATGTTGTGTAAATCAAATGATACAAACCCCCCCAAAATCCATTTTAATTACAGGTTGTAAGGCAACAAAATAAGAAAAATGCCAAGGTGGTATATACTTCGCAAGCCACTGTATAGTCTCTATTAGACTGGCTTAGCACACCTAACATGGACATTTCAATATTGTCAGCTAGCGTCACTAAATTGGCAGCAAGATTGCTAGCCAGCTGAGAACCAACTAACCAACCATAGACGATTTATACACATTCAACATTGCTACCAACACACAAACAGAGAGTGAGTTAGCTATATCGACCATTCTATTTTTGTAACCGAGTGTTTTCCACACAAGGGTGGAATAGATGGCTACTAGCGTTAGCTAGCTTACGTTAGCTAACAGTAGTCAAAGATAGAATGAACAAACAAACATATTTACTTTGCTGAAGGTACCAGTCTGGCATAGGCGTAATTGATTGACAGTGTGCATCCAAAAGATAGCTAGCTAGCTATATGATTTAGCTGATGGCATTCAAAGTTTAATACAGGACTGTAACATTAGCTAGCTAGCTAATGTATCTAGTCCAGCTAGGCTAGCATGCTAGCTAACATTACATTACCTCTAATCGAGCATCTTCTGTTTTGTTGTGAAGGAAGAAAACAATGGTATTGCATCACTTGTCAGCTGTCATCAAAATGGATTCCCCATCAGTTCAGCCTGAAAAGCCCTCTGATAGTGTTTGGTCACCGTAAACATCATTCTTGATAGCCGCAAGCCACTGGCAGCATCGGGGTAAATCTCTGGTAGGTAGAATGGTGAAAGATAACTAATTTAAGAACTTGTTTGTAATTAGCACAGCCAGACACAGAACACAACATGGGTATGATGACAAACGTTAGTGGAAAAACAACGTTTTTAAAATCTTGCCTAGACAAGTTCTGAGATTACTGTGTTGGTCGTTCTAAGTAAACTACGCCATCATCCAAGTTTGTGTGCACGGCCTATCTACCTAGTGTGGCGGTATTTGCATTCGCTATGAACGTCGGATTTTGTGATTCACTATGAGCAGCCGAATACACAGGAAGTCGAAACTTCCCAATTCTACATTCTGTTGTCCCGCATTTGGGTATTTTAAATGTTTTCACCCTATAGTCATCCTAACAATTCACTTATTTCTCCAGGGGATTACAGTATATCCTGGTGAATGCTAAATGAGACAAGATAGCATTCAGTGACCGTTTACAGAAGAGGAATATGTGTATGTATATACACTGAGTCTATAAAACATTATGCTCTTTCCATGACACAGACTGACCAGGTGAATCCAGGTGAAAGCTATGTTCCCTTATTGATGTCACTTGTTAAATCCACTTCAATCAGTGTAGATGAAGGGGAGGATTTTTAAGCCTTGAGACATGGATTGTGAATGGGTGCCATTCAGAGGGTGAATGGGCAAGACAAAAGATTTAAGAGCATTTTAGCAGACATTTTTATCCAGAGTGACTTACAAGAGCAATTAGAGTTAAGTGCCTTGCTCAAGGGCATATCGACAGATTTTCTCCTAGTCAGCTCGGGGATTTGAACCAGCAACCTTTCACGGTTACTGGCCCAACGCTCTCAACCACTAGGCTACCTGCCTTTGAGCAGGGTATGATAGTAGATGCCAGGCCAGGCGCACCGGTTTGTGTCAAAAACTGCAAGGCTGCTGGCTTTTTCACGCTTAACAGTTTCCTGTGTGTATCAAGAAAGGTCCACCACCCAAAGAACATCCAGCCAACTTGACAAAACTGTGTGATGCATTGGAGTCAACATGGGCCAGCATCCCTCTGGAACGCTTTTGACACCTTGTAGAGTCCATGCCCTGACAAATTGAGACTGTTCTGAGGGCAAAAGGGAATGTGTATTTTTTCTAAACTAATCCAATCTGTAAGTGGTTGGATTTATAGCAACCGTTAGTGAAATAGTTGTTCCAGTTTACATGGTGTAGGTAGTCTTCATGTACTGTATTTTCTTCCCTACTCTGACAAGTATTCTTAATGCAAGGTGTGAGTGATGTAAAAGTGCTTTATATCTTCCTGAAAATAGGCTTCCAACAGATAATTGATTTCACATTGTAAACCACCATAATGTGACACAGTAAGAAATATTCAAATAAGGCTTTACACCCTTATAACTCAAAGGAGGTCAACTGAAAGAGAAAATGTACTCTGCTGTAATTGATTGTTAATTTAAAACAACACAGAAAAGTGTAAAATGGCAAGGGAGTTGATTAAAAACGACACTGACAATAGTTAAATGGTAATTGGAGTTAAAGTTAATTTGACAAGTCAACTGACAAGCTATAGCTAACTAGCTGTTTAGCTGGCTAGCACAACCACAAACGCATGTTTAAACATATTAACCAGCTAGCTAGCACATTATCTTGTCAAACTGTTAAATGAGTAGCAAGCCAGCTACAAGTGATGCCAAATAACAAGACATATGTCTTATACAGTGAGACATGCAGAATGCAATTGGTGCCATGCTAAAAACCAACAACAAACTTGTGAGGTGATTTTCCCTGAACAGCTCATAAGGGAGACAGACCTCTGTTGTAACTAGCTATGCTGCGCTCAATATGAACAGTTAATACACAAGTTGTACATCGTTTTGAAGCTAAGAATCTTCTCTTTCCAGCAGTGTATAAAAATCTAAATGTGTTTTGGGGTCAATGTGACTGATTATGATAGAGCAAGTCACATATGTGCAGATAATGGGCACCGTGTCATTGCTCTCTCTCTCACTCTGCTTTGTGATTCTTGCTAGTTGGTGAGAGGCTGGATGTCATTGGCTAGAACTCGAATTGCTAGGGGGCTGGCCCACGTGGGGGGAAATGTAGGGAAAATAAAACAGCACAGCATGTAGAAAACAGTTGCTTTCAAACTAGGGATTACGTGGCTAATTGAGGTAAAACAGTAATTCTGCTCATAGATTATGCATGTATAAACTACACATTGACACATCCAGCCCAATTTACCACCAGCTCACCTGCTTTCACACCGTGATTTGACTATTTGACTATTAGATGTTCAATGTTTCTTTAGATTTTTTAAGGAATAGTTTCACCATATTAAAACGAGAGTTCAGTTCACGTAACAAGGTTGACCTTAAAATGAGGGACAGACGTAAATGAATCACTAATCATATGAAATAAATAATAACCTTTGGAAATTATTTTGTCAAACCAACAGTTGTCAAACTGTGAGCTGCCCAGTGACACGAGCCTACCAGACAAGCTAAATCACTTCTGTGCTCGCTTCGATGCAAGCAACACTGAGGCATGCATGACAGCATCAGCTGTTCCGGACGACTGTGTGATCACGCTCTCCGTAGCCAATGTGAGTAAAACCTTTAAACAGCTCAACATTCACAAGGCCGCAGGGCAAGACGGATTACCAGGACGTGTACTCCGAGCATGCGCTGACCAACTTGCAAGTGTCTTCACTGACATTTTCAACCTGTCCCTGACTGAGTCTGTAATTAATACCAACATGTTTCAAGCAGACCACCATAGTCCCTGTGCCCAAGAACACTAAGGTAACCTGCCTAAATGACTACAGACCTGTAGCATTCACGTCTGTAGCCATGAAGTGCTTTGAAAGGCTGGTCATGGCTCACATCAACACCATTATCCCAGAAACCCTAGACCCACTCAATTTGCATACCGCCCCAACAGATCCACAGATGATGCAATCTCTATTGCACTCGACACTGCCCTTTTCCACCTGGACAAAAGGAACACCTACGTGAGAATGCTATTCATTGACTACAGCTCAGCGTTCAACACCATAGTACCCTCAAAGCTCATCACTAAGCTAAGGACCCTGGGACTAAACACCTCCCTCTGCAACTGGATCCTGGACTTCCTGACGGGCTGCCCCCAGGTGGTAAGGGTAGGTAACAACACATCTGCCACGCTGATCCTCAACACGGGGGCCCCTCAGGGGTGCGTGCTCAGTCCCCTCCTGTACTTTTTTTGGTATTTTATTAGGATCCCCATTAGCTGTTGCAAAAGCAGCAACTACTCTTCCTGGGGTCCACACAAAACATGAAACATGACATAATACAGAACATTAATAGACAAGAACAGCTCAAGCATAGAACTACATACATTTTTGTTAAGGCACACGTAGCCTACATATCAATACATACACACAAACTATCTAGGTCAAATAGGGGAGAGGCATTGTGCCGTGAGGTGTTGCTTTTTCTGTTTTTTAAAACCAGGTTTGCTGTTTATTTGAGCAATATGAGATGGAACGGAGTTCCATGCAATAATGGCTCTATATAATACTGTACGCTTTCTTGAATTTGTTCTGGATTTGGGGACTGTGAAAAGACCCCTGGTGGCATGTCTAGTGGGGTAAGTGTGTGTGTCAGAGCTGTGTGTAAGTTGATTATGCAAACAATTTGTGATTTTGAACACATTCATGTGTACTCCCTGTTCACCCATGACTGCATGACTCCAACACCATCATTAAGTTTGCCGACGACACAACAGTGGTAGGCCTGATCACCGACAACGATGAGACAGCCTATAGGGAGGAGGTCAGAGACCTGGCCGTGTGGTGCCAGGATAACAACCTCTCCCTCAACGTGATCAAGACAAAGGAGATGATTGTGGGCTACAGGAAAAAGAAGAGGACCGAGCACGCCCCCATTCTCATCGACAGGGCTGTTGTGGAGCAGGTTGAGAGCTTCAAGTTCCTTGGTGTCCACATCACCAACAAACTATTATGGTCCAAACAACCAAGACAGTCGTGAAGAGGGCACGACAAAGCCTATTGCCCTCAGGAGACTGAAAAGATTTGGCATGGGTCCTCAGATCCTCAAAAAGTTCTACAGCTGCGCCATCGAGAGCATCCTGACTGGTTGCATCACTACCTGGTATGGCAACTGCTCGGTCTCCGACCGCAAGGCACTACAGAGGGTACTGCGTACGGCCCAGTACATCACCGGGGCCAAGGTGATGTCACCAGGCAGGCCAAAATTCCATCCCACCAAAACAGCCTGAAATTTCGTACAAGATGGACAGGCAGACTTTTCAAACAGCTCTGACATTAAAAGGGCATTATCATATATTTCACAGTAATAGTCCAACCTCAGTGGGGAAAAAAAGTATTTAGTCAGCCACCAATTGTGCAAGTTCTCCCACTTAAAAAGATGAGAGAGGCCTGTAATTTTCATCATAGGTACACGTCAACTATGACAGACAAATTGAGAAATTTTTTTCCAGAAAATCACATTGTAGGATTTTTAATGAATTTATTTGCAAATTATGCTGGAAAATAAGTATTTGGTCACCTACAAACAAGCAAGATTTCTGGCTCTCATAGACCTGTAACTTCTTCTTTAAGAGGCTCCTCTGTCCTCCACTCGTTACCTGTATTAATGGCACCTGTTTGAACTTGTTATCAGTATAAAAGACACCTGTCCACAACCTCAAACAGTCACACTCCAAACTCCACTATGGCCAAGACCAAAGAGCTGTCAAAGGACACCAGAAACAAAATTGTAGACCTGCACCAGGCTGGGAAGACTGAATATGCAATAGGTAAGCAGTTTGGTTTGAAGAAATCAACTGTGGGAGCAATTATTAGGAAACGGAAGACATACAAGACCACTGATAATCTCCCTCGATCTGGGGCTCCACGCAAGATCTCACCCCGTGGGGTCAAAATGATCACAAGAACGGTGAGCAAAAATCCCAGAACCACACGGGGGGACCTAGTGAATGACCTGCAGAGAGCTGGGACCAAAGTAACAAAGCCTACCATCTACAGTAACACACTACGCCGCCAGGGACTCAAATCCTGCAGTGCCAGACGTGTCCCCCTGCTTAAGCCAGTACATGTCCAGGCCCGTCTGAAGTTTGCTAGAGTTTTGGGATCCAGAAGAGGATTGGGAGAATGTTATGGTCAGATGAAACCAAAATAGAACTTTTTGGTAAAAACTCAACTCAGTCGTGTTTGGAGGACAAAGAATGCTGAGTTGCATCCAAAGAACACCATACCTACTGTGAAGTATGGGGGTGGAAACATCATGCTTTGGGGCTGTTTTTTCTGCAAAGGGACCAGGACGACTGATCCGTGTAAAGGAAAGAATGAATGGGGCCATGTATCGTGAGATTTTGAGTGAAAACCTCCTTCCATCAGCAAGGGCATTGAAGATGAAACGTGGCTGGGTCTTTCAGCATGACAATGATCCCAAACACACCGCCCGGGCAACGAAGGAGTGGCTCGTAAGAAGCATTTCAAGGTCCTGGAGTGGCCTAGCCAGTCTCCAGATCTCAACCCCATAGAAAATCTTTGGAGGGAGTTGAAAGTCCGTGTTGCCCAGCGACAGCCCCAAAACATCACTGCTCTAGAGGAGATCTGCATGGAGGAATGGGCCAAAATACCAGCAACAGTGTGTGAAAACCTTGTGAAGACTTACAGAAAACGTTTGACCTGTGTCATTGCCAACAAAGGGTATATAACAAAGTATTGAGAAACTTTTGTTATTGACCAAATACTTATTTTCCACCATAATTTGCAAATAAATTCATTAAAAATCCTACAATGTGATTTTCTGGATTTTTATTTCTCATTTTGTCTGTCATAGTTGATGTGTACCTATGATGAAAATTACAGGCCTCTCTCATCTTTGTAAGTGGGAGAACTTGCACAATTGGTGGCTGACTAAATACTTTTTTCCCCCACTGTACATAAAACAAAGGAAAATCACGTTTTTGCCTGCACTGAGCCTTTAAAACTGTAACATTTTCTCTACACCCCATGGCAAAATGAGTAGAACTGCAGCAAACTTGCTGCAAAACTGCACATTTTTTCTCTCCGCTCCATGGCAAAATGTGTTGAATTGCAAAAAAAAATGCTTTAAAACTGCAACATTTTCTCTACGCCCCATGGCAAAATGTGTGAAATTGCAGGAAATTACATTTACTGCGAGGTGGGGAGCCCCCCAACCAAATCGGGCACATAGACACACACGGACACACACACACACAACTTAAGCATGTATGCACTCAGAAACACCACACATAAACACAAAGAGAAACAAACAGAAATGGTGGACAGAAGCTTTTTCTCATTCTCTACCCACAGATGGCGATGTCACTCCTTTTATTGTTTTTATTGGATGTATGAGTTCAAGACCGTCAACAGGAAGCATGTCTTGTACTTTACTTTATATCTAAGTTATGGTAAAAATAGGACAAACTCTCTCTCTCTCACACACACAGTTTTGATAAAACTTGGTTCTCTTGAGTATGGACGTACTATGAACATAATATCCAATGAACAGTGAAAGTGGAAAGGGTAAACAGCACAGGCAGTACTGGTGCACAAATATGAGGCAACATAATCAGTAGATGTGATGACTAATATAACTGGTTTGTCAGACTTAAGTCACAAAGTCCATCTATCTTTTCTTGCACCCTTTTTGTTTTTATGCTGGTGTTGTACCGGGGCAGCTCTAGCAGGGCAGAAATTTGACTAACTGACTTGTTGGAAAGGAGGCATCCTATGACGGTGGCACGTTGAAAGTCACTGAGCTCTTGAGTACGGGCCATTATACTGCCAATATTTGTCTATGGAGATTGCATGGCTGTGCTCGATTTTATACACCTGTCAGCAACGGTGTGGCTGAAATAGCCAAATCCACTCATTTGAAGGGGTGTCCACATACTTTTGGCCATGTAGTGTACTTTCCTAACCCTAAATAATATACAAGATCAGAGAATATTTAAATCTACCAATTGGTGCTGAAAAGGAGATGAATTTGTGTCTATTTAGATGGTTTTCTTTAATTGATCCCTATCGTGAACCTGTTCTCTAATAAAGAAAACCCCTGAAATGAGTAGGTGTGTCCAAACTTTTGACTGGTACTATATATTCTAGTGAGTCGGTTTTCGCTCCTCCCTTGTACTTGATTGAATAATTAAGGTCACTAATTAGTAAGGAACTCCCCACACCTGGTTGTCTAGGTCTTAATTGAAAGGAAAAACCAAAAACCACTAGACACAAAGCCCTCCATGAAATGAGTTTGACGCCGTTGAATTAAAGGTACACCGTATTTAAAGGGATGGCTTTAGATCAGGGTTTCCAAAACTCGGTCCTGGAGCCTATCTCTACACAGCTGATTCAAATAATCTAACTTTGATGATGAGTAGGATATTTTAATCAGCTGTGTAATGTGATGGCAAAAACCAAAACGGTGGCTACGGGTTTTGGGAAACCCTGCTTTACATAAATGTACTGAAAACCCTATTAAATGTTTTGTTTTTATGCTGGTGTTGTATTTTTACACAAATGAAGTTTAGACGCTCCTCAAAAACAGGGCAGCACTGGCAAGAGAAGAAACCTTGAAAGGAAACAGGGTGCAGTGTAGTTAATTAAAGACAACACCTTGAATACTTAATTTACTCAAAATACAAAATGGTAAGGAAAGTGAAGTTGGGGTTTGTTTACACCCATTTGGGTCATTGTGTGCTGTCATTCTGAATGCAACATGTACCAATAACACGATGAGAATAATCTACCTGGGTCAAATAATACCTCAGAGGAAAAGTATGTACCATGTGAAGGTCTTTGTCTCAACAAGCACAGTGAAGTAAAAACTGTCCCAGTTACCATTTATTTGGCATCGTATCAGTTTCACTTTCTGCCTACAATTTCCTGAAAATCATGTGACTTCTATTTGTGTTGAGTGTCGAACCTTGCCTAGGCCTTACTACAGAAATATGCAGGGACATATGACTTTGACTCAAAGTGGAAAAGTGACTGGATTTGCAACAAAAAAATTTACCAAAGGTTTACGCTAAATCCAATGACATGGGACATTTGTGGTTGATTTCTTGTTGAATTCACTGTTAGTTGACAACTCAACCAAATGTAAATCAAAACTAGACCTTTGAAATGACGTCTGTGCCCAGTCGGTAATAATGCATCATCGCCATTGTACAATTGCTGAATCTTTTGAACAATTGCCAGAGAAAGCAGATCAACCTATTTTCTTGGATCAAACGATCAGATACTTACAACTGTTTGACATATAGAATTGACACAGATAAACATCAAGTTTTCATTGACTGCATTAATAAGTACTATTTTCTATTTCGTATGTAATGAGTTGCTCTCTTGTTCTCTGATTAGCACGCTTGTATCATGGAACTATTTACATAGTTCTGGAATGTTTTGAAACAGAAAGTATTTGCCACAGATTGTTAACACTGGTCTAACTTACAGTATTCATCTCATTCTCCAGTGACAGTTGTTTTTCCAGTCAGTCAACCATTTCAAGGTTTAGATGTTAATCCCAATGAACTTTGTTCCTTAGTGTCAACCTTACTTTAAGACATGATCATTCCTGTACATTTACTGAGTGCATTTTCAAGAGGATAAAAAAAAAACTGCATCTACAATGCTGGGCTGATGATGCAGGACATTTTGTTCCAAAGCCCTGATTTGATAAGAGGGAACAATTTGCCATTGTTTAAAATTAGGATTACATTAGGACAAATAAAGTATCACTGAATAGTTTGTCACAGTTTTTATTACATTAAAAAACTAAGCCAGAATATAAAGATTTGATGAAATACAAAATATAATGAAATGCTAAATATATTTGTAGGAGCAATGTGAGGATGACACTACCATAACCTTCTAAATTTTCATTACTTAACTGAATATTGTTAGTTGTTTGGCCTCATGATCTACTTCATCACATTTCATAGGCGCTGCACAAATCATTTATCAGCTAAGTTGATAAGCCACAGAACAGCGCCCCTGGATGGAGAGCAGTTTTAGGGTTTAAGTCCCTTGCGCAAGGGCACAACGGCAGGAGGTGGTACCTGGAATCATAGACCAACAGCCCTCTAGTTCCCACAGTTCTGTTTTTACACCCTGACCGGGGATTGAATCAGCAACCTTCTGCCTCTCTAAAGCCTCATTTTGCAACTTCTGCACCGTCCGAAAAAAAAAAAAAAGTTTTTCACAATTCCTGACATTTAAGCCTAGTAAAAATTCCCTGTCTTAGGTCAGTTAGGATCACCACTTTATTTTAAGAATGTGAAATGTCAGAATAATAGTAGAGAGAACGATTTATTTCAGCTTTTATTTCTTTCATCACATTCCCAGTGGGTCAGAAGTTTACATACACTCAATTAGTATTTGGTAGCATTGCCTTTTAATTGTTTAACTTAGGTAAACGTTTGGGGTAGCGTCAACAAGCTTCCCACAATAAGTTGGGTGATTTTGGCCCATTCCTCCTGACAGAGCTGGTGTAACTGAGTCAGGTTTGTAGGCCTCCTTGCTCACACACGCTTTTTCAGTTCTGCCCACAAATGTTTTATAGGATTGAGGACAGGGCTTTGTGATGGCCACTCCAATACCTTTACTTTGTTGTCCTTAAGCCATTTTGCCACAACTTTGGAAGTATGCTTGGGGTCATTGTCCATTTGGAAGACCCATTTGCGACCAAACTTTAACTTCCTGGCTGATGTCTTGAGATGTTGCTTCAATATATCCACACAATTTTCCTTCCTCATGATACCATCTATTTTGTGAAGTGCACCAGTCCCTCCTGCAGCAAAGCACCCCCACAGCATGATGCTGCCACCCCCGTGCTTCACGGTTGGGATGATGTTCTTCGGCTTGCAAGCACCCCCTTTTTCCTCCAAACATAACGATAATCATTATAGCCAAACAGTTCTATTTTTGTTTCATCGGACCAGAGGACATTTCTCCAAAAAGTACGATCTTTGTCCCCATGTGCAGTTGCAAACCGTAGTCTGGCTTTTTTTATGGCGGTTTTGGAGCAGTGGCTTCTTCCTTGCTGAGTGGCCTTTCAGGTTATGTTGATGTAGGACTTGTTTTACTGTGGATATAGATACCTTTGTTCCTGTTTCCTCCAGCATCTTCACAAGGTCCTTTGCTGTTGTTCTGGGATTGATTTACACTTTTCACACCAAACTACGTTCATCTCTGAGTAGCTCCTGAGTGGTGCAGTGGTCTAAGGCACTGCATCGCAGTGCTAACTGTGCCACTAGAGATCCTGGTTCGAATCCAGGCTCTGTCGCAGCCGGCCGCGACCGGGAGACTCATGGGCGGCGCACAATTGGCCCAGGGTAGGGGAGGGAATGGCCGGCAGGGATGTAGCTCAGTTGATAGAGCATGGTGTTTGCAACGCCAGGGTTGTGGGTTCGATTCCCACGGGGGGCCAGTATAAAAAAATATGTATTCACTAACTGTAAGTTGCTCTGGATAAGAGCGTCTGCTAAATGACTAAAATGTAAATCTCTAAGAGACAGAACGCGTCTCCTTCCTGACCTATTGTACTATTGTTTGTACAGATTAAAGTGGTACCTTCAGGCGTTTGGAAATTGCTCCCAAGGATGAACCAGACTTTTGGAGGTCTACATTTTTTTTTCTGAGGTCTTGGCTGATTTCCCCATGATGTCAAGCGAAGAGGGACTGAGTTTGAAGGTAGGCCTTGAAATACATCCACAGGTACACCTCCAATTGACTCACATGATGTAAATTAGCCTATCAGAAGCTTCTAAAGCTATGACATCATTTTCTGGAATTTTCCAAGCTGTTAAAAGGCACAGTCAACTTAGTGTATGTAAACTTCTGACCCACTGGAATTGTGAATTATAAGTGAAATAATCTGTCTGTAAACAATTATTGGAAAAATTACTTGTGTCATGCACAAAGTAGATGTCATAACCGACTTGCCAAAACTACAGGTTGTTAACAAGAAATTTGTGGAGTGGTTGAAAAACTAGTTTTAATGACTCCAACCTAAGTGTATGTAAACTTCCGACTTCAAATGTACATGCATGTAAGTCCACCATTGTAAAAGAGTGTATAATTTATATCATACACCACCTTAAATATTCGGAAACAAAAATCCTTTAAATTGAAATTAAGTTATTCTGAATGAGATAACACAACATGCTGCTGAGTTTTTATTCCACACATTTATGTTTGGCTTTTTTCCATATATTTTTAAATAGTTAATCTAATAATAGCCTGCTCACCCTCCATCCAACTCCAAGGAGATCATGGAGGTCTTGGAAGGTCATAGGCCACACCTGATAACCGTTTCCTTTTCTTTTTTCCCTCTGATGACGACTTCCTCCTCTTGTTTTGAGGAGGAGTGTCAGTCTCCTCAGAGCCCTGTCCTGCTTGGCGCTCGCTTCGCCTCCCTGCTCTGTGCTCGGCCCAGAGTTCTGAGAGGATCTCTTCTGGCTTCGTCTCTTGCCGGATGTCCGCCTTCCCCTCTTTTTCTCTCTCCCTCTCCCTTGTGGGGAGGTGCGGCGACGTGAGTGGCTTCGGCGGCTTGAGGAGCTTCGGCAGCGCCTGATGGTGCATTTACCTGCACTTACACCACGCCGGGGGCTACTTCTGCTCCCTGCTTGCCCAGGTAGAGCTGTCCCATCCTGGGGTGAGTCAGCGGCAGTGCTTGGAGGCATTGGTGGGGCGTCATCCACAGAAAGACTGGGATCCAGATTTAGGGTCTTGGTGCTCCCACAGAAGCGAAGGACACCGTCCCCGTCCTCCAGAGCCTCACAGCCAGGCTGGGACTCCTCCAGGCTGAGGGTCTCCAGAAGAGGGGGTGGCCAATACCGCTTCCAGGAGGGATCTTGGTCCCTGGTCGAGGCAGCCATCAGAAGCCAGTGGAAGAGCATCTCTGCTGACGGTTTGGGTGGCAGCGTCGAATATGTCCACCTCACTCTCCGATGTCGAGAAGTCCAAATCACTGAGATCTCTTTCGTTCTTAGTCATTACTGAATCGGTTGTGTAGTCTTCGCTAATACCACCCTCAATCTTTGGTAGAAGTGGGGCTATATTCCCCCTGACTCGCTGACCAAGATGAGTTGTTGACACTGGATGAATCACTTAGTTCTACATAGTGATCCCTGAAGATGGGAACCAGAGTAGGAGGTGAGGAAGCACTTGGGTCTTCTAGTTCACCCTGTGATGATGGTGTCTGTAAGGGAAGTGAAGAATGTCTACAGACTTCTAAGCCATGCTGTGACAAGGCCATCAGTATTGGAGAGGAAGGTCTTAAATCTTGCTGTTGGTCTTGATGCATGTCTTGCTGGTAATTTGACATGGTATCTTGGTGAACATCCTGGTGCATGTCTTGATGATCATTCTGCATTTCAACTTGCTTTAGATCATTCATAACGTGCATATCTTGCTGGTGATTTGACATGTCACCTTTTTGGAGGTGTAGTTGGCTGACTGACTGGGTGTTATATTGGTTGTCCAACTGATCATCTTGGCAAGATGGTATTGGAGGAGATGGTGATTCACTGGTATCCTCATGGAGGTCTCTTATAGGATGCTTGTCATGAGCCTGCTCCCCCTCTTGGGACTCTTCAGGGGCAGGGTTCGCCCCATCCATCTGACCTTTCATCTCTATGAAGTGGAGATGGGACAATCTTTATGTAAACATAACGTTACTTCTCAAAGGTCTCACAGTAGAGACAACCGGTAAAAATCAACTGTTCCTGTCTGCCACTGTGATTGTTACAGTATTCTAGAATGTTGTAGAACTTGTAGTTCCCTGTAGCTCAGTTGGTAGAGCATGGCGCTTGCAACGCCAGGGTTGTGGGTTCGATTCCAAAGGAAAAAAAAAAAAATTGTATGCACTCACTTACTGTAAGTCGCTCTGGATAAGAGCGTCTGCTAAATTGACATTTACATTTTAGTCATTTAGCAGACGCTCTTATCCAGAGCGACTTACAGTTAGTGAGTGCATACATTTTTCATACTGGCCCCCCGTGGGAAACGAACCCACAACCCTGGCTTTGCAAGCGCCATGCTCTACCAACTGAGCTACAGGGGACCTGTCACCACACCTTATTGGATCTTCAACATTGCAGAACCAATTTTATTTTTGTAAACTTAAGTTTACAATTGTAATTTAGAAAACAAAGACAAATGGCATCGACAAAATTATTGGCACCCCAGAGCTAGTACTTGGTTGCACAGCCTTTTGACCAAGATAACTGCAGACAAACACCTCTTGTAGCCAAATTATGCTTGCTGCACCTTTCTACTGACAATTTGGGGACTTTTTGCTGGCCACACCAGAACAGTCCAGCATCCCCTCCCAACCACACCAGGGTGATTAATGACTGAAATTAAATTAAATGTAGTTTCCATGGAGATTTATGCTTCTAAAAGAGGGCCAGTGACATCACAATGCTGCTTTGTGACATCAGGTTTTCTACCTGTTGAATATCACATACTTTGTAGTAGTAGTAGTTTTGTTACATTTACATGTAGGAAGTGGTACATGTCAGCTAAAAGCTGAATTACGTATGAAGCACATACAAGTCATTAAACAAGGAAACAAAAACAGTAAATAAGGAAGTCAGGATGGGAGCTGAAGCCGTTCCTCTTGGTAGCATCAAACAATGGCTTGAGCGGTGGGAGGCAGCATCATGGGTCACAGGGATGAAGCATGGTGGTCACGGCCAGGGGGGAATTGTGAAAGTATAAATGGAGTATCAACCTGCTTTATTTTATTTCTAGTTGTCTATCTGTGATTGGATGGTGTAACATAAATAGGTATAGCAGGTGTGTTTGTGCTGATATTTCCCCTCTACGTTTGTATGAATATCCACATTATTTTAGTGTATTTAAAAACGAATTTGACATGATACTGTAAAATGAATACAATTCTCATTCAGCCCTCCTCTTCAAACTGTGACCGAGTGCCCTCTAGTGGGGGAAATAACATGCAGGTTTCAGTCAGATGTACACTGCTCAAAAAAATAAAGGGAACACTAAAATAACACATCCTAGATCTGAATGAAATAATCTTATTAAATAGTTTTTTCTTTACATAGTTGAATGTGCTGACAACAAAATCACACAAAGTATCAATGGAAATCAAATTTATCAACCCATGGAGGTCTGGATTTGGAGTCACCCTCAAAATTAAAGTGGAAAACCACACTACAGGCTGATCCAACTTTGATGTAATGTCCTTAAAACAAGTCAAAATGAGGCTCAGTAGTGTGTGTGGCCTCCACGTGCCTGTATGACCTCCCTACAACGCCTGGGCATGCTCCTGATGAGGTGGCGGATGTTCTCCTGAGGGATCTCCTCCCAGACCTGGACTAAAGCATCCGCCAACTCCTGGACAGTCTGTGGTGCAACGTGGCGTTGGTGGATGGAAGCGAGACATGATGTCCCAGATGTGCTCAATTGGATTCAGGTCTGGGGAACAGGCGGGCCAGTCCATAGCATCAATGCCTTCCTCTTGCAGGAACTGCTGACACCTCCAGCCACATGAGGTCTAGCATTGTCTTGCATTAGGAGAACCCAGGGCCAACCGCACCCAGCATATGGTCTCACAAGGGGTTTGAGGATCTCATCTCGGTACCTAATGGCAGTCAGGCTACCTCTGGCGAGCACATGGAGGGCTGTGCCCCCCAAAGAAATGCCCCCCCACACCATGACTGACTCACCGCCAAACCGGTCATGCTGGAGGATGTTGCAGGCAGCAGAACGTTCTCCACGGCGTCTCCAGACTCTGTCACGTCTGTCACATGTGCTCAGTGTGAACCTGCTTTCATCTGTGAAGAGCACAGGGCGCCAGTGGCGAATTTGCCTATCTTGGTGTTCTCAGGCAAATGCCAAATGTCCTGCTCCTTGTTGGGCTGTAAGCACAACCCCCACCTGTGGATGTCGGGCCCTCATACCACCCTCATGGAGTCTGTTTCTGACCGTTTGAGCAGACACATGCACATTTGTGGCCTGCTGGAGGTCATTTTGCAGGGCTCTCGCAGTGCTCCTCCTGCTCCTCCTTGCACATAGGCGGAGGTAGCAGTCGTGCTGCTGGGTTGTTGCCCTCCTACGGCCTCCTCCACGTCTCCTGATGTACTGGCCTGTCTCCTGGTAGCGCCTCCATGCTCTGGACACTACGCTGACAGACACAGCAAACCTTCTTGCCACAGCTCGCATTGATGTGCCATCCTGGATGAGCTGCACTACCTGAGCCACTTGTGTGGGTTGTAGACTCCGTCTCATGCTACCACTAGAGTGAAAGCACCGCCAGCATTCAAAAGTGACCAAAACATCAGCCAGGAAGCATAGGAACTGAGAAGTGGTCTGTGGTCACCACCTGCAAAACCAGTCCTTTATTGGGGGTGTCTTGCTAATTGCCTATAATTTCCACCTGTTGTCTAATCCATTTGCACAACAGCATGTGACATTTATTGTCAATCAGTGTTGCTTCCTAAGTGGACAGTTTGATTTCACAGAAGTGTGATTGACTTAGAGTTATATTGTGTTGTTTAAGTGTTCCCTTTATTTTTTTGAGCAGTGTATTTTGGTGGTGACGTAGACTAGTACATTAGTAGGCTATAAAACATAATGCATTCATACATCACTCACCATCACCCACAGACCTTGGAGCTATATTGTTATGGCACAGAAATGATTAAGGCTTTTTACTGTTAGGAGCACATTAAACTACAGGAAACAGTAATGGGTGAGACTGTCCATAATCAGAGCTGGGATTGAGCAGTTTACAAAACTAACATCAGTCATTGTGAAGTCTAGATAGCTTCACATCTAAACTAAAAAAATTCAAGAAATGTTCATTGAAAGTATTAGCAGTGTTTTATTGCATTGATAGAAAGTGTAAGCGTTGCATAAAGCAGGGGTTCACCAACCTTTCTGCTTCGTGACCCACCGATTGAGGTGTCTTTTGAGCCACGACCCACCATAAACGGTAAAAACACAGACCAAAGAATAACTCACAAATATTATCTTGGCATCAGACAGAAAATGTAGCAGTTTCAAAGCTAATCTCCTGCAATTCCACACATCCTACCATGGAGCTGAAAGTACATTTTGCAATTTTAAAGCCAATTCCCTGCAATTCTATGCATTTTGCCATGGATACTTTTTTTCTGTTTTTAAGCTAATTTCCTACAATTCTACGCATTTTGACATGGCTAGTGTTCTTATGCTCAAACATTATAACAAAATCAATGGAGGCCTGATCGTCAGTGTTTTATTGCATTGATAGAAAGTGTAAACATTGCATAAAGTGTTACATCCTTCACCATCCAAATACAGCAAGCATTTGGTCAAATTATTTTGATAGCAATAAGCAGGAATGTAGTTAGTAGCAGTAGCTATATTGACAGAGATGATTTATCAGTGTAGTGAAAAGAGTTTGGAGGCGATGCAGAGTCATCATAAGTTATCAGATAAAGGTCATGCAGAGGTCACGCCCGGTTCACAGGCAAGGTCGTAGGTCAGGCCTTGGGGTCGGCATAGAGCAGGAAGCCGATGAAGGTGCTGTAGTCCTTGCTGCTGGAGTAAACTCTGTTCCAGTCCCTCAGCATCTCCAGCCACACCTGGTCCCCTGCACAGATTGGACGCCTAGTCGATGTCCTGGCCATACAGGGAGTCACGAGTCTGCAGCTTCTTCAAACCGTTAATCACTAGTGTGGCGAGCAGGGGCCGGTTGCACAGGGTGATGTGGTAGGAAATCACGTAGACCTCCGTGTGAGTGCAGTTGAACTTGGTGAGCATCGGGTCCTAGTGTTCCTCCTCATTGTAGAGGATCTTGTTGAACTTGACAGGCAGGCCCGGAGGGGGAAGGGACTTGCTGGGGAAGAGGCCCACGCTGAAGCCAGAGCATATATGTTCCACGCTCTCAGGGTCCTTTCTCTCCATTCGGCCCAGGCATGCCCCTCAAGCCTGGGGGTTCCAGAGGCCCCCGCCCCCTTGCCTCCCCTCTCTCTCCCTGGGAGCCTGGCTCACCCCTGTCACCTTTAGGCCCAGATAGACCATCAGTTCCATTTACTCTCAGGAGGCTCACCTCCCACCTCGGCCCAGGGGAGCCAGTTAAGCCCACCACCCCTTTGTCTCCCTTTTGGCCATTCTGTCTCTACGGGACAGGCAGCCCAGAGGGTCCTGTAGGGCTTATTCTACCCGGGTCACCTTTCTTACCCTGGGTCCCATTCTGCCCAAGCTCTCCCCTTTCTCCAGGGTCTCCTTTCAAGCCAGGGAGGCCTGTTCTCCTTTCTCTCCTTTGGGGTCCAAGTCACCTGTGAGAAGGAACTTAGTCACTTACTGTAGCAAGAAAGTATTTGATAGTGAAACAACAGTTTACATTCAGTTTAAGAACACTACTATTCTCCTCTAATATAGTGTGATCTTCTAGCACTAGCATTTCCTCATGTCACTCTGTATTGTTACTCCATGTGGTGTTACTCCATGATGCAAGTGTTACTACACATTACTCTGATGAAATCTAGGGAGTATTGTATACCTTTCTCTCCTTGTCTCCCAAGTAGCCCCAGGGCACCAGGCATCCCCATGTTTCCTTGATCTCCTTTGTCACCTATCATAAGAAATTGGAATCTGAAATGTGTCACCACATGAGGATAGATATCAGTCCCCAGCATGAATACTCTATTTTAGATCAAAGTTAGCGATTTGATGAAAAACAGCAACAGATAACAACGTATTCAGGAATGAGATAACAGATAGCATAGCAGCTCACACTTTGGACTGTAAATATAAAAACCCAGATTACATTCTTTAACAGTTGTATTTGAGAATTGGCTAGCTTCCCTTTATCTCCTTCCAGTCCAGTCACTTCAGCCATTCCATCCAGTCCAGGAGTTCCCCATGAGTCCAACACCCCCCTTATCTCCAGGTACACACAAAGAAGACAGGGGGAAGGAGGGGAAGAGCGAAGGTAGGAGGGTTGGGGATATGAGGAGATATTTAGGAGTACACACCATGAAGACACACAATATAACTGCAAGCACACCGCACACAACCTACAGTCATGGTCACTATCCACTACAGTACTATGTATACTTTTAGTCAATCTATACTGAAATCAACACTATTTATATTCTTTAGTCTACCTGGAAGTCCCCACTCTCCTCCCAGCCCTGGGGGGCCACTCTTCCCCTGGGGCCCCAGAGGGCCCTTCTCAGGCGGGCAACACTCACAGACGTGAAGCACTGGGTGTAGTCCAGGGTGTAGTTCCCCAGGCCGGCGGCGCCATGGCGTCTGTGTGGATCTCTATGGAGTAGGTATTGCTCATGTTGGTGGGTGACAGGGAGTAGGCGTCCGTCATGGTATCCTCAGTGGTCTCCTCAGTGCCCAGGCTGCTGGATGGGGCCGTGGTGGTGGTCTGCCTGAAGCCCAGACTGTGCTGTGCGCCACCTCCTTCCCTTCTGAGCACTGACCAAAACAAAAAAGTGACCTCACCTGAAGCGCTCAATGCTTACCTTTAAATTAAATGGTTTGTTTTTCACTCCATTCCCTGCATTTGGTGGTTCTAACAACAAACCCCTCCCCTTTCATTGTGTCTGCTAGCCTCTTGCTTCCATAGCTTTATCAATGAGAAGATACCAAGGGACAGATACACACACACACACACACACACCACAGAGTTAGTAATACATCATACCCTACATGCGATGGATCAGGATGGTCCAGTCGTGGTCAAAAGTTTAGAATGACACAAGTATTGGTCTTCACAAAGTTTGCTGCTTCAGTGTTTTTAGATATTTTTGTCAGATGTTACTCTGGTATACTGAAGTATAATTACAAGCATTCCATAAGTGTCAAAGGCTTTTATTGACAATTACATTAAGTTTACGCAAAGAGTCAATATTTGCAGTGTTGACCCTTCTTTTTCAAGACCTCTGCAATCCGCCCTGACATGCTGTCAATTAACTTCTGGGCCACATCCTGACTGATGGCAGCCCATTCTTGCATAATCAATGCTTGGAGTTTGTCAGAATTTGTGGGGTTTTGTTTGTCCACCCGCCTCTTGAGGATTGACCACAAGTTCTCAATGGGATTAAGGTCTGGGGAGTTTCCTGGCCATGGACCCAAAACTTTTGCCTTATGGCAAGGTGCTCCATCATGCTGGAAAAGGCATTGTTCGTCATCAAACTGTTCTTGGATGTTTGGGAGAAGTTACTCTCGGAGGATGTGTTGGTACCATTCTTTATTCATGGCTGTGTTCTTAGGCAAAATTGTGAGTGAGCCCACTCCCTTGGCTGAGAAGCAACCCCACACACGAATGGTCTCAGGATGCTTTACTGTTGGCATGACACAGGACTGATGGTAGCGCTCACCTTGTCTTCTCCGGACAAGCTTTTTTCCGGATGCCCCAAACAATCAGAAAGGGGATTCAGAGAAAATGACTTTACCCCAGTCCTCAGCAGTCCAATCCCTGTACCGTTTGCACAATATCAGTCTGTCCCTGATGTTTTTCCTGGAGAGAAGTGGCTTCCTCGCTGCCCTTCTTGACACCAGGCCATCCTCCAAAAGTCTTTGCCTCACTGTGCGTGCAGATGCACTCACACCTGCCTGCTGCCATTCCTGAGCAAGCTCTGCACTGGTGGTGCCCCGATCCCGCAGCTGAATCAACTTTAGGAGACGGTCCTGGCGCTTGCTGGACTTTCTTGGGCACCCTGAAGCCTTCTTCACAACAATTGAACCTCTCTCCTTGAAGTTCTTGATGATCCGATAAATGGTTGATTTAGGTGCAATCTTACTAGCAGCAATATCCTTGCTTGTGAAGCCCTTTTTGTGCAAAGCAATGATGATGGCATGGTTTCCTTGCATGGTTAACAGAGGAAGAACAATGATTTCAAGCACCACCCTCCTTTTAAAGCTTCCAGTCTAACTTAATCAGCATGACAGAGTGATCTCCAGCCTTGTCCTCGTCAACACTCTCACCTGTGTTAACGAGAGAATCACTGACATGATGTCAGCTGGTCCTTTTGTGGCAGGGCTGAAATGCAGTGGAAATGTATTTTTGGGATGAAGTTCATTTTCATGGCAAAGAGGGACTTTGCAATTAATTGCAATTCATCTGATCACTCTTCATAACATTCTGGAGTATATGCAAATTGCCATCATAAAAACTGAGGAAATAGACTTTGTGAAAATTAATATTTGTGTAATTCTCAAAACTTTTGACCACGACTGTACAGTCAGGCATCAGGACGACAGCACACAAACGAGCCTCCATGACCAGTGACCACCTTGATTCAACATCCTACCAACCTTTAGGAAACCCAGTATTGCTGACTTTTATAACTTCTCTCAGAGGGCATTATGGGTAGGATGTCCACCTTCTACCTTAACACAGGAGGGGGTGTGGTTTGAGGTTGGAAGTTTGAACCCTCTGGACTGCTGTAATTGGGTCTTGTCAGTGAAACCAACACCAGCGTCTCAATAGGTACACTACACACCCCTCTGAGGCTGTATAGGTGCCTCATGACAAGGTCCTACTAATAGAGATAAACCATATATATACACACTACATGACCAAAGGTATGGGGACATCGGCTCTCATTCCAAAATCATGGGCATTAATATGGAGGTGGTCGTTGCTTTGCTGCTATTACACCATCCACTCTTCTGGGAAGGCTTTCCACTAGATGTTGGAACATTGCTGCGGGGACTTGCTTCCATTCAGCCACAAGAGCATTAGTGAGGTCGGGCACTGATGTTGAGTGATTAGGCCTGGCTCGCAGTCAGCGTTCTAATTCATCTCAAAGGTGTTCGATGGAGTTGAGGTCAGGGCTCTGTGCAAGCCAGTCAAGTTCTTCCACACCGATCTCGACAAACCATTTCTGTATGGACCTCGCTTTGTACACAGGGGCATTGTCATGCTGAAACAGGAAAGGGCCTTCCCCAAACTGTTGCCACAAAGTTGGAAGCACAGAATCATCGACAATGCCATTGTATACTGTAGCATTAAGATTTCCCTTCACTGTAAATAAGGGGCCTAAACCAAACCATGAAAAACAGCCCCAGACCATTATTCCTCCTCCACCAAACATTACAGTTGGCACTCTGCATTCGTGCAGGTAGCGTTCTCCTGGCATCCGCCAAACCCAGATTTGTCCGTCAGAACTGCCAGATGGTGGAGCATGATTCATCACTCAAGAGAGGCATTTCCACTGCTCCAGAGTCCAATGGCGGTGAGGTTTACACCACTCTAGCTGACACTTGGCATTGCGCATGATGATCTTAGGCTTGTGTGCGGTTGCTCCCGATGAACAGTTCTTGTGCTGACATTGCTTCCAGGGGCAGTTTGGAACTCGGTAGTGAGTGTTGCAACCGAGGACAGACGATTTTACGCGCTATGCACTTCAGCACTCTGCGGTCCCGTTCTGTGAGCTAGTGTGGCATTCCACTTCGTGGCTGAGCCGTTGCTGCTCCTAGACAAAGGAGGGGCAAAGTACAGCCCACAGGCCCTATCCAGCCCACAGGCCCTATCCAGCCCACAGGCCCTATCCAGCCCGCCAGGCACTTCAATCTGGCCCGCGAGACATTTTTTAAATGTATTAAATATTTCCATATTTGAGTTACGATTTATTGCCTAAAATGTCTCATTCCATGGTATACATACAACCTCCAATAGATTGCGCTGTAGCCTGGCAATGCGCTCTGTATTTGGGCCTACAGTCAGATTCAGAATGCGCTCAGTCATCATAGCCACTTCATTGCTTGAAGATTTTTGACGTGAAAAATGAGTGCTGTGAAAATGAGAAAAGTGGAATCTGAATGATGGGAACAACCAGGGGCTCTGATTTATATGACAGGCTGTCTGCCTGCTTGGAAAAAAATTAATCTACCGTGGAGCAAACTGACAAACGTCACAACAGATGGATCACCAAATCTAACCGGTAAAAACATTGGCCGACTAAAAAGATTACAAGACAAAGTAAAAGAAGAAAGCCCTAACAAAGTAAAAGAAGAAAGCCCAAAGTAAAAGAAGAAAGCCCTATTTCTTCACTGTATTATTCATCAGGAAGCCCTGTGTAAAAGTGTGTTAAAGCTGGGAAATGTTGTCAAAGTGGTTGTAAAACGTGTCAACTTTATACGGGCAAGGGGGCTTAACCATCATCAGTTCATTCAGCTGCTCAATGACACAGAGGTAGAGCACCAGGACTTGTTGTACCATTCAAATGTGCGCTGGCTAAGCCTGGGAAAGTATTTCGCTGTGTGTGGGAACTGAGAGGGGAGATAGGTATGTTCCTTGATACGGTTGGTAAAGCTGACGACTTCTCAGAGTTGAAAGACATAGACTGGCTCGGCGACTTTGCTTTCGGTGTGGACACATTGGGGCATCTGAATGATCTAAATGTGAAATTGTTGTGTTTTTGTGCATGAACTGTATTCCAACGTGAAAGTGTTCAAGGCCAAACTTATGTTGTTCTCCAGACAAATGAGCAGCCGGTCTCGCTCATTTTCCGACACTGGCCGCACTGAACCCACCCACATACAGTAGCACTTTGATTGACCGGCATGCTGAGTTTTCCCGCCGCTTCTCAGACTTCACCAAGATTGAGACTGAGCTGGAGCTTGTATCATGCCCCTTGTCTTTCGACAGTGAGAAAGCACCACCAGACACACAATTGGAGCTCATCGACATCCAATGTGACAGTGCTTTGAAGGAGAAGTACAAAACAGCAACAACAGACCAGTTCTATGGCTCCCTGAATGAAACAAAGTTTCCAAACATTAAAAAGCACGCCCAAAGGATGCTTGTTTTAGTCGGGTCCACATATGTGTGTGAACAAACGTTCTCAGTCATGAATTACAACAAATCCTGTCACAGGTCAAATTTAACAAATGACCACTTGTCAGCTGTTCTGAGAATCTCTACATCAAAGATGACACCAGACTTTGATGCCCTTGCCAAGAGAGGTGACCAGACCCATTGTTCACATTAAGACTCAAATAACCGTGACTGGGGTAGGGAAGGATAATGCTTTTTCATGGTGATGGTTATGCAGTGAGAATTATCCAGCAATGCACTTGGATAAAGGTAATAACTAATCAGTCAGATTTGGGCTGAGGTGATTGGATAACTGTAAATATGGCTCACAGTGGAGATTAGAATGGTTCCTTAATATGCTTTCAAAAACAGACCATTCCAAATGAAACGGATGCTCTTATCATATGTTTCACTCAAATTTTTAGAATAGTCTCCAGTCATATAATATATATATTTTTTTTTAAGTTTGCATATTGTGACTAAGTTTGATTGTACTTTACAAGCGTAGAGATGCAGGATCTGTGTTTGTGTTTGACTGTGTCTGTGATGTTATCAATTATATCAATTTTGGGAAAGATTTGTGAAAAATTTGTTAACAAAAAACAAGGGCAGAGATGGTATAAGGGTAGAATTGTTCTGCAAGCATATGTACACCTACAGTACACTAGTAGTTGCGTGTCAATGTGAAAATGAATAAAGGCTTCACATGTTTTGTCACGCATAGAGTATGTGGACCTTCACTTGGTTTCAAAAACTCAATGTGGCCCTTGAGCCAAAACGTTTGCCCACCCCTGTCCTAGATGTTTCCACTTCACAATAACAGCACTTACAGTTGACCGGGGCAGCTCTAGCAGGGTAGAAATTTGATTAACTGACTTGTTGGAAAGGAGGCATCCTATGACGGTGGCACGTTAAAAGTCACTGAGCTCTTGAGTACGGGCCATTATACTGCCAATATTTGTCTATAGAGATTTCATGGCTGTGTGCTCGATTTTATACACCTGTCAGCAACGGTGTGGCTGAAATAGCCGAATCCACTAATTTGAAGGGGTGTCCACATACTTTAGTGTACTTTTCTAATCCTAAATAATATACAAGATCAGAGAATATTTAAATCTACCAATTGGTGATGAAAAGGAGATGAATATGTGTCTATTTAGATGGTTTTCTTTAATTGATCCCTATTATGAACCTGTTCTCTAATTGTCACGATCGTTTATAGATGGGACGGACCAAGGCGCAGCGTGATATGCATACGTGTTTATTAACGAATAAACACAACAACAAAACAATAAACAAACGATACGTGAAGTCCAAGGCAGCACAATACAACATACCTTAACACGGAACAAGATCCCACAACTAACTAGTGCCAATAGGCTGCCTAAGTATGGTCCCCAATCAGAGACAACGAGCGACAGCTGCCTCTGATTGGGAACCACACCGGCCAACATAGAAATAGACATACTAGATACTACACCATAGAACAAACACAACACGGAATATACACACCCTGACTCAACAAATAAACGTCCCCTGAGTCAGGGCGTGACAGTACCGCCCCCCAAAGGTGCGGACTCCGACCGTGCCACATAAACATAACAGGGTAGGGGCCGGGTGGGCATTCCGCCTCGGAGGCGGATCCGGCTCCGGGCGTGACCACCACCTATTCTCCGCCTCCCTGTTGCGCCCCTGGTCAGGTCTGGACCTTGGCGCGCTGCTTCCCCTCTCCTTCCTCCCACGAAGTACCAAGCCCTGTCTGGACCCTGGTGTGGGAGACCCCGAACCTGGAGAGAGGCTGACGTCTGGATCTGGACTGGAACCGCTGACTGGAGCTGGACCCGACGACGGTGGAGCGAACTGCTCTGGCTCCGGAGTGGAGCCGTTGACCGGAGCTGGATCAGACACCGGTGGACAGGACTGCTCTGGCTCCGGAGTGGAGCCGCTGACCGGAGCTGGACTGGACCCCGGTGGAGCTGATTGCTCTGGCTCCGGAGTGGATCTGCTGACCGGAGCTGGACTTGACCCCGGTGGAGCGGATTGCTCTGGCTCCGCAGTGGAGCAGCTGACCGGAGCTGAACTGGGCACCGGTGGAGCGGACTGCTCTGGCTCCGGAGTGGAACCGGTGGAACAGGTACGGGCCGTGCCGGACTGGACACACGCACCACTGGCTTGGTGCGGGGAGCAGGAACGGGCCGGGCTGACGACGCGCACCACTGGCTTGGTACGGGGAGCAGGCAGGGCCGTACCGGACTGGCGACGCGCACCACTGGCCTGGTGCGGGGAGCAGGAACAGGCCGGGCTGGGCTGGCGACGTGCACCACTGTCTTGGTGCGAGGGGCAGGAACAGGCCGGGCCGGGCTGGCGACGCGCACCACTGGCTTGGTGCGAGGGGCAGGAACATGCCGGGCCGGGCTGGCGACGCGCACCACTGTCTTGGTGCGAGGGGCAGGAACAGGCCGGGCCGGGCTGGCGATGCGCACCACTGGCTTGGTGCGAGGGACAGGAACAGGCCGGACTGGGCTGGCGACGCGCACCACTGGCTTGGTGCGAGGGAGAGGAACAGGCCGGGCTGGCGACGCGCACCACTGGCTTGGTGCGAGGGGCAGGAACAGGCCGGGCCAGTGACGCGCACCACTGGCTTGGTGCGAGGAGCAGAAACAGGCCGGACCGGGCTGGCGACGCGCACCACTGGCTTGGTGCGAGGGGCAGGAACAGGCCGGGCCAGGCTGGCGACGCGCACCACTGGCTTGGTGCGAGGGGCAGGAACAGGCCGTGCCGGGCTGGCGACGCGCATCACTGGCTTGGTGCGAGGGGCAGGAACAGGCCGGGCCGCCTAACACTAACTCCGCCAACCACCCTTTTAGCCCCCCCAAAAAAATTATCTTGGGGCTGTCTCTCTGGCTTCTTCCTCGGCCGGCACCTTCTGCGTTGCCGCTGCTTGGTCCTCGTTTGGTGGGATCTTCTGTCACGATCGTTTATAGACGGGACGGACCAAGGCGCAGCGTGATATGCATACATGTTTATTAACGAATAAACACAACGACAAAACAATAAACAAACGATACGTGACGTCCAAGGCAGCACAACACAACATACCATACCATACCTTAACACGGAACAAGATCCCACAACTAACTAGTGCCAATAGGCTGCCTAAGTATGGTCCCCAATCAGAGACAACGAGCGACAGCTGCCTCTGATTGGGAACCACACCGGCCAACATAGAAATGGACATACTAGATACTACACCATAGAACAAACACAACACGGAATATACACACCCTGACTCAACAAATAAACGTCCCCTGAGTCAGGGCGTGACACTAATAAAGAAAACCCCTGGAATGAGTAGGTGTGTCCAAACCTTTGACTGGTACTATATATTATAGTGAGTCTGTTGAGAGAATTCTAATTAAAGCACATGTCAAACTCATTCCACGGAGGGCCGAGTGTCTGCGGGTTTTCGCTCCTCCCTTGTACTTGATTGAAAAATTAAGGTCACTAATTAGTAAGGAACTCCCCACACCTGGTTGTCTAGGTCTTAATTGAAAGGAAAAAACAAAAACCATTAAACACAAAGCCATCCATGAAATGAGTTTGACGCCGCTGAATTAAAGGTACACCGTATTTAAAGGGATGGCTTTAGATCAGGGTTTCCCAAACTCGGTCCTGGAGCCACCCCTGGGTGCACGTTTTGGGTTTTGCCTATCTACACAGCTGATTCAAATAGTCAAACTTTGATGATGAGTAGAATATTTGAATCAGCTATGTAATGTGATGGCAAAAAACAAAACGTGCACCCAGCGGTGGCTCCAGGGTTTGGGAAACCCTGCTTTACATAAATGTACTGAAAACCCTATTAAATTAAAGCACCACAAGAAAATCTGTTGGCCAGCAAGTAGGATGGTTTTCAGCAGTTTAATTATATTTATTTAGTGCGCGTAAGGGAGCCACACCTGCAAAGCTCGTTACGCACCGGCCTACAATAAGTCTGAATACCAACTACTGAGAACTGCTTAAATAAAAAACGTGTAAAAAAGTAATAGATTTCTTACGTCTGAATCAGGCCCATGATACATAGGCCAGTATTACAGTGTATAGGTTCACATTGTTGCATAGTACATTAGCCTGGGACAATTTGTTTGCAGTTTGTGGATGTACAGAATTATATTTGTATGTGTATTAGAATTGTAAACAAAGTTACATTAATTTATTTGAAAATGATTGCTTGGATTCCAGTTTTTTTCCACTAGGATCTTATTTGCAAATCTTTGAAAATTGTGCAAACCACAAGCAGGTATAAGAGTTATGTAACAATATATACACAATGTATGTGTCTATGTAATTTTAAATACATTGGTTTTAAAGTGGGACCAGTTCTGTTTAATCTCAATAGGAGACAAATGGTACTGGAGTCAGCCACCAGAGAGCTACAACCCTCGTGTTGTACTTTGGGTGCTGTTTATAGGCTAGTATTCAGTGGTCACCAACCGTTTCCTGGACAGCCTCTGGTGGGTGTGCAGGCTTTTGTTCCATCCCAACACTAACACCTGATACCAGTGTAATATGCTTAATAGGCCTAACCCAGTTGGATATACCTGGTTGAAACCGTTTTTAAAAAACATATTCTTACTGACCAGAATATGATGTCTTTTTCTGACCACCATTCGACCAGATGGTCATAATTGTGACTTCTCTCTGACCAGCTGGTCATAATTGCAGAATTGTAGAATTGCCAGAATTGAACTTTAAAACTTAAAGTTCTCTCCACCGTCAAGAGTGGGGCCACTAAAATGTCTTGCCCCCCCAACCACATCTCACTTAGGGCCCCCAAAAGGCTAGAGTCGGCCTGACATGGGCACACGGACACACGGACACGGACACGGACACAACTTAAGCATGTATGCACTCAGAAACACCACACATAAACACAAAGAGAAACAAACAGAAATGGTGGACAGAAGCTTTTTCTCATTCTCTACCCACAGGTGGCGATGTCACTCCTTTTATGGTTTGTATTAAATGATCAGCTCTAATATGATAAACTCTGTCTCTCTCTCCTACACACACACACACACACACACACACACACACAGTTTTGATAAAACTTGGTTCTTTTGAATATGGATGTACTATGAACATAATATCTTATGAACAGTGAGAGTGGAAAAGGTAAACAGTACAGGCAGTACTGGTGCACAAATATGAGACAACATAATCAGTTGGTCAGCAGCCAGAAACAATTGAGTCTAAATCTGACATGAGATGGTTGAGTAGATGTGATGACTAGTAATGATGACTAGTAATGATGTGTTTACTTGTTGTCCCACTGAGCTTGGTGTGGTTGTAATGGAAGAGGTCCACTCCAACTTTGGCCCAAGCTCTCTCTGGGACTGGATGAGACATGAGCAGCTCTCTTTGGTTGTTGTTTTTGTGTGTGTTGCAGACTGCACATTTTGTTACAGCATCTTCAATCTGTTTAGCCATGCCTTGCCAGACCAGAACATCCCTTGCTTGTTCCTTACATTTTACTATTCCCATGTGTGCTTCATGGATTCTTTCCATCATTTCTTCTCTCATTTTCTGAGGAAGGACAAGTCTTGAACAGCAGTCCATCTCTGAAGGTCCAGTAGTGCTTTATTTTCTTTGCAACTTTCCCTCTCGTGTCTGGCCATCCTTTTCTAACTGTTTCTGTGACCAGTCTTAGCTCTTCATCTTCTGCTGTTGCTGTTTTGAATTGCTGCAGTTTCTCTTCTGAAACAGGAAGTTGATGAGCGATGTAGTTTACATCCAGCTCACCATCCAGCAATTTCTCTCTCTGTTCCTTCAGGTATGCTCGGCTCAGTGCATCAGCGATGTGCATCTCCTTTCCTGGTTTGTATGTCACATGTACACTGTATCTCTGTAGTCTCATCAGCATTCTCTGTAGTCTGGCTGGTGCTTTCTGGAGCGACTTCTTAAAGATTGTTTCCAAGGGCTTGTGGTCTGACTCCACCTGGATCTGTTTTCCATACAGGTATTGATGGAACTTCTCGCAGCCATACACTATCGCCAGTCTTTTTCAATTTGAGCGTATCTCTTTTGACAGTCTGTGAGGGATCTTGAGCCATATGTGATCGGCTGACCATCTTGCATGATCACAGCTCCCAAGCCTTCTGAGCTTGCATCCACAGATAGTGTCACTGTTTTTTTTTTACATCGTAGTACTTTAACACTGCCACATTGCTGACTAGTGTTTTCAAGATTTTGAAGCTCTGTTTCTGTGAAGACTCCCAGTGCCACTGAACATCTCCTTCCAGCAGTTGTGTCAGTGGTGCGCTGACATCTGAGAGATTTGGGATGAACTTTGCGAGATACTGCAACATTCCCATGAACCTCTGAAGTGCTGTTTTGTCCTCTGGCATTTCTTGTATTGCTCTGACCTTTTCGGAGTCTGCTTTCAGGGCTTCTTCGCTTAACACATTTCCAATCTAGCGAATTTCTGTCATTCTGATTTTTCACTTGTTCTTATTCAGTTTCAAGTTGATGCTTCTCAGCCTGTCTAGTAGCTGTCTCAGTCTCCGGTCATGCTGCTCTGTGGCATCACCCCAGACAGGAATGTCATCCATGATGTTTACGACACCTTCCAGACCTTCCAAATGCTGGGCAAGGCACCTCTGGAACACCTCTGGAGTGGACTCGATTCCGAACGGCAGTCTCTTGAATGAATGCCTCCCAAACGGCGTATTGAACGTTAAGTCGGAAGCTCTCTTCATCCAGTTGGATTTGCCAGAATCTTTGGTTTGCATCAACTACTGAAAATACCTTGGTGTTTGGCCTTTCAGCAACTACCTGTGGGTCCTTGCATACCCGTATTTTGTTTGGCTTAACGATTGTCACCAAACTGTTTACCCATTCAGTAGGCTCAGTTTGCCTGACGACGACATCCATGTTTTCCATGCGGTTCAGTTCCTTTTCAAGTTTTTATTTTAGTGCTGCAGGCACTTTTCTGGGTGATTGAACCACTGGTGTGACTTCTGGGTCTATTTGTATGTGATGAACACCTGGAACACATCCAAGTCCTGTGAATAAATCTTCAAATTCACTTAAAATGTCAGTCTCTGTTCTTTGTTCAAGCTTGAATATTCTCTGTATTAAGCCCATTTGCAGACAAGCTGATCTTCCAAGTATTGCAGGTGCATCTTGTTCAATCACTTGATATTCCATTTCAAACACTTTCTCTTTGTATTGACATCTGAGTGTTTTCTTGCCTTGTGGCTCCATCTGGTGGCCAGAATACGTCACTAGCTTGCAGTTGGATTTTTGCTTGGAATCGCCCTTCACTTTCAGCGTTTTCAAATCTATCACGGACAATAAGTTACACTCAGCTATTGTATCCAGCTTAACAGTACGTTTCTGTGTTTTCTTTTGCTTATGCACCTTATGAACGGGTACCTCGACTTCATCAAGAAGCATTTTCAGCTGGCGCTGGCTCACTTCACTAGCACAGCAAATGTCTATTGCTCTAGCTAGCAGGAGATCTGGTTCTCGCTTGGTCATTCGTGATTCCACACACAATTCTGTCCCGTATCAGACTCGGTAAATTGTTGAAACTCAGTATTTTGCTTTAGTTTTTAGATTTGTCACATAAGCATCAATTGACTGTTTGTCCTTGCACTCTCGTAAAAAAGATATGCCTCTGGTATGGCAGAGTTTTTCTTGGCTCACAGTACATTCGGAAAAGCTCTTTTAATACATCCAAGTCATCTACGTCATCGTCAAAATCAAAAGTATTGGATACCTTGATTGCATAGTCTCCGGCTACGTGCAGGAATGTGGCACATTTCTATTTTTCAGATTTGTCGGAGATACCACTGGCGATGATATAAAGGTTGAATTTCTGGATCCACACTCTCCAATTCTGGCCTAGATTCCCCTCTAGGTTCAGAGTAGTTGGCTCTCAGTTGTTCCATATTTCGGAATGTTGAGCTTTCCTTGTATTACTTTTAAACTTCTGGCACCATGTAATATATTAGCACACTGAGGCATGGATGCGGATCAAAGAACCACGTTTATCAGATGTCATAGGTCAAGTACCAGTACAGATGATCACATGTAGTCATTAGTAGCAGTGCCACCCTCAGGCACTCCAGGTAAGTACATGTACATGACAGTCACCCATGTTGAGGTTTAGATGTTAATCCTAGTGAATTTTGTTCCTTAGTGTCAACCTTACTTTAAGACATGATCATTCCAGTACATTTACTGAGAGCATTTTCAAGAGAATGAAAACAACAGCAGAAGAACAGCGCCGGAAGAAGATGGCTGCCGTTTTACAGCCCTCTAACCAATTGTACTATTATGTGTGTTTTTCCGC
>NC_059205.1:13261840-13273665 GCF_020615455.1 Coregonus clupeaformis
GCTCCCAGGTGTCTTTTATACAGGTAACGAGCTGAGATTAGGAGCACACTCTTAAAGGGAGTGCTCCTAATCTCAGCTTGTTACCTGTATAAAAGACACCTGTCCACAGAAGCAATCAATCAGATTCTGTCATGAGCCCTCTCACTCCACCGGGTTACCACCTTAATGTGTTTCCACTATCTTCCACTCTGCTCATCTCTCTCTCTCTACTCAGCCTAACGAGCTCCACCTGTCCCTGCTCTGCTCGGCTCTAATTACTCTGCCAGCTGCGCTGCATTACCCACTAACCTCTCCCAGTATTTAAAGTCCTGTCTTTCAGCTCTCCTTTGTCAGATCGTCTGCAAAGCTCACACCCGGAACCTGTGTGCTCGCGCTTCTGGCTCACCCTTGTTTTGTGACCCCGGACCTGCCTGATGCTTGGATACTCTTCTGCCCCAGGAAAACCAGACCTGCTTTCTGCCATTACGACTCCTGACTACTCTTCGACCCCGTTTAAATAAACTTTCTGGTGTGACGCAATTGTGGTCCTCTTGTCGTCTGTCTGAACCGTGACAGATTCCAAACTCTCCACCATGGCCAAGACCAAAGAGCTCTCCAAGGATGTCAGGGACAAGATTGTAGACCTACACAAGGCTGGAATGGGCTACAAGACCATCGCCAAGCAGCTTGGTGAGAAGGTGACAACAGTTGGTGCGATTATTCGCAAATGGAAGAAACACAAAAGTACTGTCAATCTCCCTCGGCCTGGGGCTCCATGCAAGATCTCACCTCGTGGAGTTGCAATGATCATGAGAACAGTGAGGAATTAGCCCAGAACTACACAGGAGGATCTTGTCAATGATCTCAAGGCAGCTGGGACCATAGTCACCAAGAAAACAATTGGTAACACACTACGCTGTGAAGGACTGAAATCCTGCAGCGCCCGCAAGGTCCCCCTGCCTAAGAAAGCACATATACAGGGCCGTCTGAAGTTTGCCAATGTACAACTGAATGATTCAGAGGAGAACTGGGTGAAAGTGTTGTGGTCAGATGAGACCAAAATCAAGCTCTTTGGCATCAACTCAACTCGCCGTGTTTGGAGGAGGAGATGCTGCCTATGACCCAAGAACACCATCCCCACCGTCAAACATGGAGGTGGGAAACATTATGCTTTGGGGGTGTTTTTCTGCTAAGGGGACAGGACAACTTCACCGCATCAAAGGGACGATGGACGGGGCCATGTACCGTCAAATCTTGGGTGAGAACCTCCTTCCCTCAGCCAGGGCATTGAAAATGGGTCGTGGATGGGTATTCCAGCATGACAATGACCCTAAACACAAGGCCAAGGCAACAAAGGAGTGGCTCAAGATAAGCATATTAAGGTCCTGGAGTGGCCTAGCCAGTCTCCAGACCTTAATCCCATAGAAAATCTGTGGAGGGAGCTGAAGGTTCGAGTTACCAAACGTCAGGCTCAAAACCTTAATGACTTGGAGAAGCTCTGCAAAGAGGAGTGGGACAAAATCCCTCCTGAGATGTGTGCAAACCTGCTGGCCAACTACAAGAAACGTCTGACCTCTGTGATTGCCAACAAGGGTTTTGCCACCAAGTACTAAGTCATGTTTTGCAGAGGGGTCAAATACTTATTTCCCTCATTAAAATGCAAATCAATTTATAACATTTTTGACATGCGTTTTTCTTGATTTATTTGTTGTTATTCTGTCTCTCACTGTTCAAATAAACCTACCATTAAAATTATAGACTGATCATTTCTTTGTCAGTGGGCAAACTAGACAAAATCAGCAGGGGATCAAATACTTTTTTCCCTCACTGTAGATGTGTGTTCTACACAGTGGTCAAATGCATATTTAGCACACTTGCATGACATATATGGGAACGTTTGGGGTTCATTCAATAATTTGATGGCTGATAGCAAGTTGATTAATGGTTTTGGAATAAATTTTATTTAGAAAATTATTTTATACATATATTACATACAATACAAGAATATCTTCAGCATTTGTTGCAATGAGATCATTAGCTCTACACTGTGGAGAAACTACGTCTATAGGACTGCAATCTAAAACAAGGAAGAGTTGAAGACCCCATACAAAAATAACCCCTAGCCCCTAATCCTTGGGCACTTTATGTGGCACTGCATTTGGATAGACAAGTGGATAGGCAAGTGACATTACAATCATTCATTGCTTTTACCTATCAAAGTATTTGAGATCTACAATACTTGCTAAGGGTTAGAGACTAAGGGGGTTGTTTCTGGACCTGACAGGGCAAAAGTCTCTCGGTCTCAGGGGATGTCAGTGTGTTTCTGCTCCACTAGAGGGCATCATTCTGAGGACTGGTTCAGGACTGACAGAAACAGGAGGAGATGGAGAGGACTGTGCGGATCTGGCCATGCTGGTTCAGGAACATGTGGCTGTCGTAGCCCCGAGGGACACAGGAGTTGGTGGGTCTCTCTGCCCACAGATAGCACACTTCGGAATCAGAGTGGCTCCTGCAATACAGAGAGAGAAAACAGAAGTTGTAAGACTGTGAACAGTTGTCCTAAAAAAAAACACTCCAAATACTGAAGTCCTATCTATTTTTTATTTTTTTATTTTTTTGTCATTTAGCAGACGCTCTTATCCAGAGCGACTTACAGTTAGTGAGTGCATACATTATTATTTTATTTTTCTGGCAGACACTTTCAAATGTTAAAATATAGACCTATCACTAAAATATACACAGAAATCACAAATCAAATGTGAAAATTGAAAATATCTTGAGAAAAATTGGTGTAAATCAGAAACCAAACCAAACAAGCCGTATTTAAACCACAACAGCAACACTTTATGGGTATTACAGGGTGTTAGAGCTAACAGCTAGCAGGCAGTTGTTAGGATAGGGGTGGTAGAAGGATGGAGAAGGAGGAGAAGAAGGGCTGGGGTGCTTCAGGGAGGGAGGGAGCAGCTGCATGTGTTCTGCTTACCTGAGAAGACAGCGATTTCCTGTGGTGCAGCCTCCTAAACATCTGCCCACGTCTATTTCCTGTTGGAACATTAGCAACACAGAGACAAGGCCATCAGCAATCAACTCACCACAGGCTGAAAACACCAGCCAGGCCAGCCCACCAGCAGGGAGGGGGGATCTATGTTAACTGCTTTGATTCAACACCTGCAGGGACCATTTGTGTTTGCTCTCCTCACACCTTTTGTGAGAGGGGGTGGCAGACATCCTATAGCCCTCAAATTCAAATCTGGACCTTGAAGCCAGTTCCACTGTATTTTTCAATTTTTCCCCTCTAATCAGAGACTTATTTAGGCCTGGGACCCCAGGTGGGTGCAATTCATTATCAGGTAGAACAGAAAACCAGCAGTAGTCCAGACCTGGTAGGGCAAGATTTGAATACTCCTGGCCTATAGGCTTAATTTAACAGACCTGGGAATTAGATTAGTTAAATAACTATATTTTGTCTTCTCTATCTTTGTCTACATACACAATATTGCAAAAAATATATACATAAAATGAAGTCTTAAACAATAGCAGTAAATAGTACAACAATTTACTTCAACAAGAAGGTGCTGAAGGTTGAGGTGAACCCCCTTGTACACGCTTAACCCTGTGTATTTTTTGTTTGCTCTTATATATACATGCCTTCAGAAAGTATTTACACCCCTTAACTTTTCCACATTTTGTTGTGTTACAAAGTGGGATTAAAATTGATTTAATTTTCATTTTTTGTCAATGATCTACACAAAATACTCTGTATTGTCAAAGTGGAAGAAAATTCTAACATTTGTTAAAAAAAGAAAAGAAAAGGAAAACACAAATATATGTTGATTAGAGAAGTATTCAACCCCCTGAGTCAATACATGTTAGAATCACCTTTGGCAGCGATTACAGCAGTGAATCTTTCTGGGAAAGTCTCTAAGGGCTTTGCACACCTGGATTGTACAATATTTGCACATGATTCTTTTGAAAATTCTTCAAGCTCTGTCAAGTTGGTTGTTGATCATTGCTAGACAGCCATTTTCAAGTCATGCCATAGATTTTAAAGCCGATTTAAGTCAAAACTGTAACTAGGCTCATCAGGAACATTCAATGTCGTCTTGCAGGAACATTCAATGTCGTCATGGTAAGCAATTCCAGTGTATATTTGGCCTTGTGTTTTAGGTTATGGTCCTGCTGAAAGGTGATTTGTTGTCCCAGTGTCTGCTGCAAAGCAAACTGAACCAGGTTTTCTTCTAGGACTTTGCCTGTGCTTAGCTCTATTCCGTTTCTTTTTATCGTAAAAAAACTCTCTAGTCCTTGCCGATGACAAGCATACCCATAACATGATGCAGCCACCACCATGCTTCAAAATATGAAGAGTGGTACTCAGTGACGTGTTGTATTGGATTTGCCCCAAACATAACGCTTTGTATTCAGGACATAAAGTTAATTTCTTTGCCACATTTTTTGCAGTTTAACTTAAGTGCCTTATTGCAAACAGGATGCATGTTTTGAAATATTTTTATTCTGTACAGGCTTCCTTCTTTTCACTCTGTCAATTAGGTTAGTATTGTGGAGTAACTACAATGTCATTGATCCATCCTCAGTTTTCTCCTATCACAGCCATTAAACTGTTTTAAAGTCACCATTGGCCTCATGGTGAAATCCCTGAGCATTATCCTTCCTCTCCGGCAACTGAGTTAGGAAGGACGCCTGTAACTTTGTAGTGACTGGGAGTATTAATACATCATCCAACGTGTAATTAATAACTTCACCATGCTCAAAGTAATTCTCATTGTCTGCTTTTTTTATTTTTACCCATCTACCAATAGGTGCCCTTTTTTGTGAGGCATTGGAAAACCTCCCTGGTCTTTGTGGTTGAATCTCTGTTTGTAATTCACTGCTCGACTGAGGGACCTTATAGATAATTGTTATGTGTGGGGTACAGAGATGAGGTAGTCATTCAAAAATAATGTTGAACACTATTATTACACACAGAGTGAGTACATGCAACTTATTATGTGACTTGTTAAGCAAATGTTTACTCCTGAAGTTATTTAGGCTTGCCATAACAAAGGGTTTGAATACTTATTGACTCAAGACATTTCAGCTTTTCATGTGTAATTAATTTGTAAAATTTTCTAAACACATAATTCCACTTTGACATTATGTGTGTAGTGACAAAAAATCGACATTTTATCCATTTAAAATTCAGGCTGTAACCCAATAAAATGTGGAAAAGTCAAGGGCTGTGAATACTTTATGAAGGCACTGTACCCCTGAAAAGTGTTTTGTTCCCAATGTGCCCCATAAAAAGCCACTCTGTGCATACTATAGCATCCATCCAGTTAAACTTTTAAACATTTTTGGGCTGAACCCATTGAAGAGATGCCATCTCTTTATCTCCCAGGATTCTGTGCAGGGGAAATTTATTAAAGTGGACCAATAACCTTTTACTTGCAGATCTATCTGACAAATGGAGGTGCCTTGTTAGTGTGTCTGACACTCAGATGGAATCACTAACTTCCTCTGCTCTCTGATCAAACATCTGATTGGTGTGAAGCTGCCTAGCTGATAAATGAATAAGATCAGATAAGGGTTAATCTTATGTAGTCTGTGCATGGCTTTAAAGTTCATTATTAAAAAAAGAAGAGTGGCAAAATAGTTTCTATAAAGAATGAGACCAAAAGACAAGTAAAAAAAAAGAAGCATATGTGTTACTGCAGGCTTTTCTTTTTGCTATTTTTTTATGAAAAAGAAAATGATGCATTGCTAGAGTGTAGCACAGGTAAAGTTGGCGTATTGATGGGGCAGGGGCTTTCTGACTTTGTTAATAAAAAGACAGGATACTGAAACGTGAGCTCACCTTGAGTTTCTCCTCTTTGACTCCGTCAGCATCATAGACTATTTCATAGTAGTACTCCATGTAGGGAACTCTGTAGCAGCTCTCACTCAGCTCACAGGCCTCCACCGTCTGGACCAGGTCTACCTTGTTAGGGGTCTCCACCAAGGCCGAGACAAATTTAGTGGGCACGCAGGAGAACCCATCTGAGAAGGAAATAGTTATAACATATTATTAGGGTTACTTACATTCTGAACATGATCATGAACTATGATGATTGTCTGTTTCATGTCCTCTGTGTCCATTAACTGTTTCAGTCTGATGTTATTTCTTATTGAAATGCTATGGTCTTCCATGGGCCCTGTGAAATGGCCTTTGTAATTAGGCTACCACTGAATTATCAATATAACTTTACCATTAGGATCTTTTTCTTATTTTTTTGTGCAAATTAATTAAGATTGTTCGTACAGCAATGAGTGCTATGAAAAATATTATACCATATATTACAGCAATGACACACCAAAAATAAGGTTTGAATTTTAAGAACACGAGGACATGTATGTATCAGTGGTGGTGGGAGACAACAACAAAAACAAATCTACTCTCTCTGGTTTCAATCCTAACCCCTATGCGAGCAACACTTTTATGCACATTGTACATTTGTCCATTATCTCCCATTGGCATCGATACCTGTTTTTTTTAAGCATTACGTTTTTGCGACCATAAAGTTTCAATAAGGTCTGACTGTGGCCCGCATCCAGGGAAACTCCAGGGAAACTCCAGCGAAGAACCGCTCAGGGAAGAACAGCCCAGGGAAACCAAGCCCCCTTTTTGTCAGGTTAGGATAATTAACGTAGCAGGTAAAGATAATTAACGTAGCCGGTTAGGAGATCTAACGTAGCAAGTTAGGATAATTAATGTATAAGGTAAGGATAATTAGCATAGCAGGTTAGGAGAACTAACACAACAGGTTGGGTGAATTAAGGTAGCAGGTTAGGCGAATGAGGTTAAGGTTAGGAAAAGGGATAGGGTTAGGTTTAGCTACAATGCTACAGTCGACCCATAGAACGAGGAAGTAGATGTGAGCCAATAGAAAGAGAAGGCGCTTCTTCCCTGGACGCGGTCAGACCCTTCTCTAAATGTTGGCTGTTTTTGTAGTCATTTTTGTAGTCAAAGATAAGCCTACACACCTGGAGAACCTTTCGAACCCGAACAGCTTCCCACATCAATGACAGTCTCGTATGGGGTCTCAAAGAAGTAGGTTTTGAGCGCCGGAACCCGGACACATTGGGTCAGTTTGTTTTCACAATGGCATTCCTCTATGACCTCCACCTCCCGGGGACCCTTGAACAGCAGTATCCGGTCCACCCTCACCCCGGTCGGCTCACAGTTATGGTTCACCCCGCAGGATGTAACCTGACCAGAACCCTCGGCACTGATTGGAGTGGCAGGTTTGCGGACCCTTACCTTTTATAAAGGGAAAAATAGAAGACATGTCAAGATATATTTTTAGTGAAGACTATATGCCCATTAAGTTGTAATGGTGTTCTTATCTTGGGTCTCAGCACTCTAATGTTGAGATAAAAATGTCCCTAATAATGCAACAATATAATAACCATATTTAACTAAGAAAAAAATGTTTATTTTGTCTTCATCGAATATAGGTATATGTTATTTTATTGATCAAATTCTTAAATAAGGAGGCCTAATTTAATTCCTTAAAATTCCTAAACTCTTTACAATCCTGAAGTTGTAGTGCTTTCTTTTGGTTATTTGAGGAACTGCTCACTTACCTTTTTGCTCCTGAGGTATTCCAACATGGAGGAGTGTTTGGAAAAGCCCTGCTGTAGTCCAGCCTCATATGATGTCCTGCTTTGTTCTCCCCCACAATGCGTCCTGCACATCCCCACATCCACACTCACAGGACTACCAGAGATGTCTGAGGACACAAGTTAAACAATGAGTTAATTACAATAATATACATGATCCATTATCCCCCAAATTCTCTAAGCCCCTAAACATCTATATGGATGCATGTATCTTGCACCAATTTACATGAATATATAGTTTTGTTTGCATTTATCAAGCCACATAATTCTGCTGACAAATATTGTTGAATAGGAGGAGATAAGTCTATGATAAAACAAGGGAATTTATATTCAAGGGTTTTTGGAAGACTTTGCATTGTAGTAGCCTAGCCCTAAGGGAATAGTTGGCTACAATATGGGACTAGACTTTGATAGTACCATTAGAAGTAATGTATGTGGAATGAGACAGTGCTGCCCTCGCATGGTGCTTTACCAATGCTTTACCTTGGCCGATGTAAACAAAGTGGCTCTGTCTCTTGCAGCAGGCTCTCAGTGCAAACAGGTTCCTGTGCTCCACATGTTTGTTCAACAAGGCAGCTGCTGGATAAGATAAACAGAGACACATCAACACCTTGTATAGCAGTCCAAGGTGACAGCAGCATTCCTGAACTGTCAGAGCTCTGATTCCTTGGTCAAGTATAATATCGTCTCAGAGTAGGAGTGCTGCTCTAGGATCAGGTCCTCCCTTTCCATTAATTATAATTTGAAAGACAAAACTGATCCTAGATCAGCACTCCTACATGCAGGCCCGGACCTTAGTGGTCATGGCCAGTTCCAGGACACTACCTAATTATAAAGTGACATATAGTATGCTCACTTATAGCATGTATGTATGCACAAAGTGGTTTGGCTGATTTGATCTGCTATAAAACTAGTATAATCCTTTGATATTCTTCTAATAACCACATCATATGCACTATCTATAATATAGCACATCACACAACAAGGTTCTAAAATCAAACAGTTTAAATCAAACAACCAGTATCAGACTCAGATACACATCAGTACATGTCACATGGCTGTTCTGTTCACACTCTGTACCAGTGCCTGTGCTCTCCTGTGTATCAAAAAGGATTATAAAGTCTTAATGTTGATTGAAGTCCATCAGTAGGTATCATCACTGTACATCATTGAGCTTTATGGTCAAATAGAGAAAGACAAACAAACAACAGTACTTACAGGCTATGTTGAGAGCCCACAGAATGAGCAGTAGGCAGGGCTGCAGGATATCCATGGTATATACTCCTTATACTCCCTTATGATTCCTCCTCAAAGCACAGCTTCCCTGATAGCTAGTTCCTGACCGAGTGACCTTTTGGTCTCCACACCCTCTGATATTTATATGGAATCAGGCTTTGGTCACAAATGTCACCACCAACCCAAGGACCCTCTCTGCCAGTGATGTGGAGCTAAAAAGGGTCAACTAATCACATTTCCATGCTGAAATGACCATGGTGGGACAGGACAGGGATGGGGCATAGAAGGCGGGGGTCATCATTCACATCAAAGGGATGATCTACAAAGTATGGAGTTTTCTTTTCACCTCAGCTGGCTGGCTGGGCTGGCCCTTGTATATATGCCGTGGGATCCCATAGGTGAGTGTGTCCATCCACAGCTTAATTAAGCTTTGAGCCATTAAATCGTTGCTCATTCAAAGGAATTAATCATCTCTTATCTCAGGGGGAAGGTGTTTAGCACCTGGACTTAAAACAGAAACCTGGCTAAAGCACGTAAACAGGATCAGCATGGGGCAGAGCAGAGCCCGTTTTTAGAGGGAGGAGACACCTTTGTGTTTATTCAACATCAAGCCAAATGGTCAGAGTGCTCCCATGGGTTTGACTCTCAGGCCAGCCTTCCATGTCCCCATGCTGCTCTCTCTGTTTTCACTCTTGTTTTCTCTCAGAGCAAGAGAGGGAAAGTTTTCGATGTAGAAAAACTGATAAGATTTCGCCAAACATGTTATGTTAGATCAAGGTTGAACCTGAATATATTTCAGAAAATTATTTGATTTAAGCCCAGACATTCCAAAATGTGAAAGAGAAGTTTGGCTATTTTGGAATTAAGTAAAACATTCTAGAACTCCATAGCAATGCTCATGAGTTCGCCTTGGTCCATTTGTATCTTTATTTTAAAAGTGTGCTTCAAATTATCTATGATAATACATAAATACAAACAACCTTTGTGTATATTGTGGATGCTCTAATTTGTTATCTTGATGTTGATCCCGTAAGCCTGTATAATAAGGTAATAATTAGTCTTTGATGTGCTTGATGTGTTGTCTTGATCCTCCCCTGTCTCACCTGAATCATTGGATCAACATCAGGTGACTGGGGTCACACCTAACCACTGATCAGACACCCTGATTAGGACAACACCCAGCTAGAGTATCTATTGGACCTCCCTTCATCAGGTTACAGTGAATAATGCAGTTTCATGTTTAATCAAAATTATGGTTTATTTTTTACCCTAATCCCACTCATTTTATGAAATTATCACAGGATTTTTTTAAATAAATGGAACATGGCAACATCAGTATCACTGGACCTGGGACTATGTACAGTGGGGAAAAAAAGTATTTAGTCATCCACCAATTGTGCAAGTTCTCCCACTTAAAAAGATGAGAGAGGCCTGTAATTTTCATCATAGGTACACGTCAACTATGACAGACAAATTGAGGAAAAAAGATCCAGAAAATCACATTGTAGGATTTTTAATGAATTTATTTGCAAATTATGGTGGAAAATAAGTATTTGGTCACCTACAAACAAGCAAGATTTCTGGCTCTCACAGACCTGTAACTTCTTCTTTAAGAGGCTCCTCTGTCCTCCACTCGTTACCTGTATTAATGGCACCTGTTTGAACTTGTTATCAGTATAAAAGACACCTGTCCACAACCTCAAACAGTCACACTCCAAACTCCACTATGGCCAAGACCAAAGAGCTGTCAAAGGACACCAGAAACAAAAAATTGTAGACCTGCAGCAGGCTGGGGAAGACTGAATCTGCAATAGGTAAGCAGCTTGGTTTGAAGAAATCAACTGTGGGAGCAATTATTAGGAAATGGAAGACATACAAGACCACTGATAATCTCCCTCGATCTGGGGCTCCACGCAAGATCTCACCCCGTGGGGTCAAAATGATCACAAGAACGGTGAGCAAAAATCCCGAACCACACAGGGGGACCTAGTGAATGACCTGCAGAGAGCTGGGACCAAAGTAACAAAGCCTACCATCAGTAACACACTACGCCGCCAGGGACTAAAATCCTGCAGTGCCAGACGTGTCCCCCTGGTTAAGCCAGTACATGTCCAGGCCCGTCTGAAGTTTGCTAGAGTGCATTTGGATGATCCAGAAGAGGATTGGGAGAATGTCATATGAAACCAAAATATAACTTTTTGGTAAAAACTCAACTCGTCGTGTTTGGAGGACAAAGAATGCTGAGTTGCATCCAAAGAACACCATACCTACTGTGAAGCATGGGGGTGGAAACATCATGCTTTGGGGCTGTTTTTCTGCAAATGGACCAGGACGACTGATCCGTGTAAAGGAACGAATGAATGGGGCCATATATTGTGAGATTTTGAGTGAAAACCTCCTTCCATCAGCAAGGGCATTGAAGATGAAACGTGTCTGGGTCTTTCAGCATGACAATGATCCCAAACACACTGCCCGGGCAACGAAGGAGTGGCTTCGTAAGAAGCATTTCAAGGTCCTGGAGTGGCCTAGCCAGTCTCCAGATCTCAACCCCATAGAAAATCTTTGGAGGGAGTTGAAAGTCCATGTTGCCCAGCGACAGCCGCAAAACATCACTGCTCTAGAGGAGATCTGCATGGAGGAATGGGCCAAAATACCAGCAACAGTGTGTGAAAACCTTGTGAAGACTTACAGAAAACGTTTGACCTGTGTCATTGCCAACAAAGTGTATATAACAAAGTATTGAGAAACTTTTGTTATTGACCAAATACTTATTTTCCACCATAATTTGCAAATAAATTCATAAAAATCCTACAATGTGATTTTCTGGATTTTTTTTCTCATTTTGTCTGTCATAGTTGACGTGTACCTATGATGAAAATTACAGGCCTCTCTCATCTTTTTAAGTGGGAGAACTTGCACAATTGGTGGCTGACTAAATACTTTTTTTCCCCACT